>NC_133330.1:328402233-328544733 GCF_042186555.1 Aquarana catesbeiana | reverse complement strand
ATATATACACATACCGAAGCTTCACAAAAAAAAAGGACAGGTTACATTTTGCTTAATCTGCCATCTGCGTATACGGCTGTATCATGTACAGTTAAAAGTACATTTCTGACTTTTCGGTCATTGCCCTTTCCCCAATCTGGCTTGTGTTGCTTTACCCGGGAATTTCCAATCCAATGATCTGTCTATTAGTCTCACCCGGTGCCTATGCCCAACAATCTACCCATGACCAAGTCCACCGGGGCTAGCCCCGGTACATTCAGCCACGGGCCCCAAAGTTTCGCAAACTTCTGGGAGCATCCTCCATGCTAATAAATGACTTTTTCCTTCCGAAGCATATCTCCCACAGCATCAATCCACTCTTTCATAGCAGGAGGGTCTTCCGATATCCAGTGCGTCTTTATTAGCTTACGCGCCAGGAATAGGGACCTAGTAACTGCCACCCTGGTGCATTCCTCCCATTCCAATTCCTCCAGTACATTAAGTAAACAGTGTTTTGCATTCGTAGGCACAGAAACCTGAAATACCCTGTTTATGGTTTCCACCACCCCTTTCCAGTAGGGGTGGAGTTTCGGGCACCTCCACGGTAGGTGGATCAGGTCTCAATGGTCTCTTCTGCATCTGGTACATAGTGGGGTGGGTCGGAGACCCATAATATACATTCTGTGGGGGGGTGTAATATACTCTCAACAGAATATAAAGTTGAGTTAATCTCTGCGATACATTTAAAGAACAGGTGGGTACTGCCTGCAGAACCTCTTCCCGCTGGTCCCCGTCCATCGGGCCTATGTCACCCTCCCACTTGGCCAGCGTTCGCAGGGGGTGTTTACTCAGGGAGTTCTGTAGCAGCATACTGTAGCATTGTGATATAAATCCCTTGGTAGTGGCAGCTCTTGCGATCAGATTAAACAATGGGGTTGGTGAAGGAGACCACTCCGAGGATCTACTTTGGCCTGTGACGGCGTGTTTTAATTGCATATATTAAAATCACATGGATTGTGGTAATCCAAATAGTTCCTGTAGGGTTTCCAATGGATGTAGTATCCGATTATGAAAGATCTGTCTAAGATACACCACCCCATACCTCTTCCATGCTGTAGTTTGGCTAATTCGGGGTATGTGTCATTGGACCAAATCGGGCTAAACTCCGTGTACCCTGTCACCCCCTGTAGGTATTTCGTTTTGTTCCAGATTTTTTGGACAAGATTGTAGGTCGGGTATAGATTATGTGGTTTGCCGAAGGCTAACGCCTCTAGGGCCACTGGTACAGATTCGTTCTTTACTGTATGTAGCATCACGAGCGCAGAAGATCCACAAGCATTTTCCTCCCTCTCCGTACCTGTAGTCATGGTGTAGCCAGGGGTTTGGGAGGGCCAACCCTCCTTCATCCTTAGGGCGTTGTAGATGTTCAAGTTTAATCCTGGGGGGGGGGCGGTTCTTCCATATGAGCGTTCGGAATAGGGAATTAACTATTCTAAACGTCTTTAGGGTCACTACTATTGGTGAGTTGTGTAGCATATATAGGAACTGAGGCATGAGGATCATTTTAATCAGGTTCACTCTACCTGCTACCGGCAAATAGAGTGAATTCCATGTCTTAATCCGATCCCTGAACTTTTGCAGCAGCGGGGATATATTTAGTCTCCCATAGTCGCGGATCTTAGGTGTCACCTGGACCCCCAAGAACCTGAATGAGGTAGTTAGAGGTACAATATTAGTGGTGGGAGGCACCCCCCCTTCATCAATGAGCATCAGGGAGGATTTAGTCCAGTTAACCTGGAGCCCGGAGTACCTGCCGAATTCCACTATGGTAGATATGGCTTCCGTGAGGGAGCCATCCACATCTCCAAGTAGGATCATAGTGTCATCTGCGTATAGCATCAGTTTCTCCTGTTTGTCCCCATATCGGAAGCCGGCGATACCCGGGTGAGCTCTTACGTTAATCGCTAGGGTTTCTATGGCTAATGCAAAGAGCAGGAGTGACAATGGGCACCCCTGTCTCGTGCTCCTACCCAGGGTAAAGGCGTGTGACATGGCCCCAGACGCCCGAATAGCTGCCTGTGGGTTGTGGTATAGCAGACGCTTAATAATAATTTTACATAGTTACATAGTTAGTCAGGCTGAAAAAAGACACAAGTCCATCTAGTTCAATCAATAAAAAAAAAAAAAAAAAAACATACAATCCCATATACACAATCCTATACCTACAGTTGATCCAGAGAAAGGTGAAAAACCACAGAAAAGCAGGATCAATTTGCTACAGCAGGGAAAAAAAGATAATTAATTAATTTTGTTATTATTATTATTATTACTACTATTTTTTAAATTCTTTTTCAATATATACATGAAAATTAACATGAAAAAGTAATTTGAAACTTTTTGAAGTTGTGCTCTTACAAAATATTAATAATAATGTATTATTATTACTAATATTTTTTAAATTTTTTTTAATATATATATGAAAAATTCACAGGAAAAGTAATTAGAACATTTTTGAAGGTGTTGTCCTCTTAAAAATATTTTATTATTATTATTATTGCTACTATTTTCTTTTTTTATGTTTTATTATATAAATGAAAATTCACATGAAAAAGTAACTTGAAACTTTTTGAAGGTGTTGTCCTTTTAAAAAAATATTATTAATTATGTATTGTTATTATTATTACTACTATTTTTTTTAATGATTTTTTAATATATACTTGGAAAAGTAATTTGAAACTTTTTCAAGATGTTGTCCTCAAAAGAATATTATTAATTTATTAATATATATGGGGGCACCAAAGTGGCTAAATGGTTAGCACCTCTGCCTAGCAGCACTAGAGTGGTCGGCTCTAACCCCATCCACAACACTACCTTAATGGAGTTTGTTTGTTTTTTTAAAAAACATGAAAATCTGCCAAGCTATATGATATTTCATTACATAAAGTTATATGTTCCATCACTTCTTCCTCCTCCAATATTTGACAACACCCACACACATAGAAGGCAATAAAAACTCCTCATGGTGTAGTACCAAAAATAAATTTATTGTAAAAGTCACGTGTCAGTGACGCAACGCGTCTGGAGGAGCCGGGTGATGCCACTTTCCAGTCACGGCCCGAGACCGGAAGTTTGAATTGCTTCAGCGTTCTGTTTGTCTGTGGCCCCTTGGTCTTTGCCCTATGCTGAATGTTTTCCGAATTTTAAACTGTAAGTTGCTACATTGTTTTACAATAAATTTATTTTTGGTACTACACCATGAGGAGTTTTACTATGTGTGCGGGCGGACCTGTCACCTGACGGATCAATGGAGATCGCAGGTTGATCAGTGCTTGATCCCTTGTCTGATATTCTCCTTAATAAGGTGAGCGGTCATTGCACTCATTGGTGGATTTTATTCACTTCCTCAGATTTACACTGGACTGCATGAATTAATACAGAATCAATGGATTTGGATTTGTCAACACTATCGCTTTATATTGTGTTTTTTTTGTACACTAATTTTACACTGAACTTTATTATTATCATCCAACACTTTGCACTGGATTTGACCTTTTTCACTGGATTGGTTATATATGCATTTTTATTTGTATTTATTTTTATATAGTGATCACTTCTATGTGTTTTTTTTTTCACGTGCTATATATATATATATTTGCTATATATCTGTTTATATTATCATGTAAGCACTGTTTTTATTATGGGTTTAGCGCCTTTCCACTCATTGTGATTTATATTCTTATGTATGTGGGGACAAATCTTTTTTTATCACATCTAGGATGTGATTATATTTATATATTTGGTTTTCTCACTCAGATCAGTGCACGTGATTACATTTAGTTCACATATTGGTTTTTCTTTATTTATTTACACTTGGTAGTTCACTGGTTTTTATCTCTTGTTTATTATACCCAATATATAGCTTGCTGATCCAGCGCTGCTTCCTCCTCCACTATCTGTCAATATACATTATTTCAATCCTAAATATCGCTTATAATTAATACAGAGCTGCTTCCTCCTCCACTATCTGCCATTATAATTGCTTTTTTTATCCTAAATATAGTGTATTAATAAACCAGATTAATCCAGCACTGCTTCCATCTCTACTATCTGTGAATATAATTGTTTTTCTATCCTAAATATAGTTTATTGATCCAGCACCTCTTTCTCCTTTACTATTTAACAAGGGACATACTGTCACTGTATAGCTTACACACCAAGTACTGATTCCTCCTCCGCTACCTGCCATCACACACTGCTCAATTACTGATTCAGCACTGCTTCCTTCTCCGCTATTTGATGAGGTGTTCATTGTAACCCAATATATAGCTTTCTGATCCAGCACTGCTTCTTCCTCCACTATCTGTCAATATACATTTTTTTCAATCCTAAATATAGTTTATAATTAATTCAGCACTGCTTCCTCCTCCACTACCTGTCAATATAATTGATTTTTATCCTAAATATAGCTTATTATTAATCCAGCTCTGCTTTTACCTCCACTATCTGTGAATATAAATGTTTTTTTTTTTTTTTACCTAAATATACTGTAGTTTATAAATCCAGCGTGGCTTCCTCCTTTACTATCTGACAAGGGACACATAGGGGTTGATTTACTAAAACTGTAGATAGCAAAATCTGGTGCAGCTCTGCATAGAAAGCAATCAGCTTCCAGTATTTATTGTCAAAGCTTAATTGAACAAGCTGAAGTTAGAAGCTGATTGGCTACCCTGCACAGCTGCGCCAGATTTTGCACTCTACAGTTTTAGTAAATCAGCCTCACTGTCACCTTATAGCTTACACACCAAGCACTGCTTCCTCCTCCACTATCTGCCGTCCTGCACAGCTCAACTTATAGGCAGTTTAGAGATTCAGCACTGCTTTCTTCTCCGCTATCTGATTAGGTGTTCACTGTAACCCAATATATAGCTTGCTGACCCAGCACTGCTTCCTCCTCCTCCAGCAGGGCTCAGCAAGCTTTTTCCACTTAAGGGCCAGATTCAATGTATGTGAATGCATGGAGGGACGCCCTCACCTGCTATTAAATGAAGATAACATTACACAGTCCCTCCACCTCAGGCCCCCTTTACATTACACAGCCCCTTTACATTACACAGCCCCCTGCACCTCTGGACTGGACCCCTTTACATTACACAGCCCCCGCACCTCTGGACTGGACCCCTTTACATTACACAGCCCCCTGCACCTCTGGACTGGACCCCTTTACATTACACAGCCCCTGCACCTCAGGCCCCCTTTACATTACACAGCCCCCTGCACCTCTGGACTGGACCCCTTTACATTACACAGCCCCCTGCACCTCTGGACTGGACCCCTTTACAATACACATCCCCTTGCACCCCTGGACCCCTTTGCATTACACAGCCCCCGCACCTCTGGCCCCTTTTACATTACACAGACCCTGCACCTCCAGCCCCCCCTTTACATTACACAGCCCCCGCACCTCTGGCCCCTTTTACATTACACAGACCCTGCACCTCCGGCCCCCCCTTTACATTACACAGCCCCCGCACCTCCGACCCCCCTTTACATTACACAGCCCCCTGCACCTCTTGCCCCCTTTACATTACACAGTCCCCTTTACATTACACAGCCCCATGCACTTCTGGACCCCTTTTCATTATACAGCCCCTGCACCTCTGGACCCCTTTACATTATGCCGCCCCTCTACCTCTGGACCCCTTTACATTACATAGCCCCCCCTGCATATTACACAGTCCCCCTGGCACATCACACAGCTCCCCCTGCACATCACACAGCCCCCCCCCAACAGCTGTGTAAGCACGGAGGGATGAGGCACTTTAAAAAAAATTGTTTTTTTTTTTTTTTTTTAAACGTCCCTTTGAAAAAAAAATTCTGATCACTTGTGATGCTGTGAGAAGGAATTTAAACATCCCTTGTGACAGTAACAGGCAGTGACAGGTCCTCTTCATGGAGGGATCTGGGGTCTATAAGACCCCAAATCCCTCCCTTGTACTTAAAAGCATTCAAAATGCCAAGTTTTGCTGTTTTGAATGCTGTAACTTTTTTAAAAATTTGGCTCCTTTAAGTCTTCTGTAAACCGAAAGTGATGTCATGACATCGGTTCCAGGTTACTAGATCCGAGACCTGATCAAAGCCAATTATGGCTTGGTCCGGGTCTCCGGCCAGCCGGCGGACGTGCCGGCTGGTCGCTTGGGCCTCCTGGGAGAGCCTGGGCAAGCCGCGAAATCTGGCGGGAGGAGGGGAGAGGTCCCCTCCCGCTGCTTGGGATAACAGCCAAACGGCTTCTTAGCCGCATCGGTTGTTATCCCATGAAAGTCGACCTCCGGCTCTAAAAAATAGCACCGGGTTGATGTGTGCAGCTGCATTAACATGGTACAACCCCTTCAAGCCAAGGCCGCATATTGAAGGTGTTAAAATGACCGCGGGCCGGGTGCACGTGAATTCATCACGTGCACTGAAGGGCCGGACATTTAGCTTTGGCAGGCCAGGTGCGGCCCGTGGTCCGTAGGTTGCCAACCCTCGTCCAACAGTTTATTTTTCGAACATTTATTCTTCTTCAACTATCTGACAAGTCACACCCAAAAGCAAAACACACTCTACACAGAGATTTATATTTTGGAAGCTCAGGTGCTAAGGTTACACAGATAGGTAACAGGTATACATTGCTTATATATAATGCAGAGGAATAATCCCCAATGACTAAAGCCACAAATTGATCAAAGTCTATTAATCCAGCTTCTGCAGAGATTTCACACGGCGTATAATTTTAGCACAAGTTCAATAATGAAAATAAAGTGCACTATCAATTTAGAAATAACTCTTATTCAGAGATAATAATAAGCTTGATTTTTTTTTTAATGATCATTCTATGCAACACAACATGATTTGCTCCTCACTGGGGTATGGGAAAAAACATCTACAGTCATAAGGAATTGATGAGTTTTGGGTGGAGGAGACCAGGTTCCTTGCTGAGTCTTCACTGGTGTCTACATTCATGTCTCAGACCAGGACTTCAGATGAAGACCATGGTACAGTTACCACTGGTCCGATCTGGGACTCCATGTGTTCTTACGCAGGATCTTATACAGTGCTTTGAAAAAGTATTCACACCCCTTGAAATTTTCCACATTTTGTCATGTTAAAACCAAAAACGTAAATGTATTTTATAGGGATTTTATGTGATAGACCAACACAAAGTGGCACATAATTGTGAAGTGGAAGGAAAATGATAAATGGTTTTCCAAATTTTTTACAAATAAATATGTGAAAAGTGTGGGGTGCATTTGTATTCAGCCCCCCTGAGTCAATACTTTGTAGAACCACCACCATCACTGCAATTACAGCTGTAAGTCTTTTTGGGGATGTCTCTACCAGCTTTGCACATCTAGAGAGGGTCATTTTTGCCCATTCATCTTTGCAAAATATCTCAAGCTCTGTCAGATTGGATGGAGAGCATCTGTGAACAGCAATTTTCAAGTCTTGAAACAGATTCTCAATTGGATTTAGGCCTGGGCTGTGACTGGGCCTTTCTAACACATGAATATGCTTTGATCTAAACCATTCCATTGTAGCTCTGGCTGTATGTTTGAGGTCATGTCCTGCTGGAAGGTGAACCTCCGCCCCAGTCTCAAGTCTTTTGCAGACAGGTTTTCTTCTAAGATTGCCCTGTATTTGGCTCCATCCATCTTCCCATCAACTCTGACCAGCTTTCCTGTCCCTGCTGAAGAAAAGCATCTCTGACAACATGATGCTGCCACCACCATGTTTCACGGTGGGGATGGTGTGTTCAGGGTGATGTGCAGTGTTCGTTTTACGCCACACATAGCATTTTACTTTTAGGCAAAAAAGTTCAATTTTGGTCTCATCTGACCAGAGCTCCTTCTTCCACATGTTTGCTGTGTCCCCCACATGGCTTTTCGCAAACTGCAAACTGGACTTCTTATGGCTTTCTTTCAACAATGACTTTCTTCTTGCCACTCTTCTATAAAGGTCAGATTTGTGGAGAACACGACTAATAGTTGTCCTGTGGACAGATTCTCCCACCTGAGCTGTGGATCTCTGCAGCTCCTCCAGAGTTACCATGGACCTCTTGGCTGCTTCTCTGATGAATGTTCTCCTTGCTCAGCCTGTCAGTTTAGGTGGACGGCCATGTCTTGGTAGGTTTGCAGTTGTGCCATACTCTTTCCATTTTCGGATGATGGAGTGAACAGAGCTCCGTGAGATGTCCAAAGCTTGGGAAATTTTTTTATAACCTAACCCTGCTTTAAACTTCTCCACAACTTTATCCCTGACCTGTCTGCTGTGTTCCTTGGCCTTCATGATGCTTTTTGTTCACTAAGGTTCTCTAACAAACCTCTGAGGGCTTCACAGAACAGCTGCATTTATACTTAGATTAAATTACACACAGGTGGTCTCTATTCACTACTTGGGTGACATCTGAAGGCAATTGGTTCCACTAGATTTTAGTTAGGGGTATCAGAGTGAAGGGGACTGAATACAAATGCCCCCCCACACTTTTTAAAAAAATTGAAAACCATTTATCATTTTCCTTCCATTTCACAATTATGTGCCACTTTGTGTTGGTCTATCACATAAAATCCCAATAAAATAAGTTTTTGGTTGTAACATGACAAAATGTGGAAAACTTCAAGGGGTGTGAATACTTTTTCAAGGCACAGTATGTGTATATCACATACAGTGCAACATCACTGGGGTCAACATCACTGGGGTCAAAAGATACAAACACAGAGTTTCTTCTAGTTACAGTAGGACTTTAAAGGTGCCGATAATTGCACAAAAAAATGTTCCACCGTTAAAATTCAACTTTTATTATAAAACAGGTAAAACAAGTGTGATTTGAACTTAGTACAATGCATTTTTCAGCTATATTACATAATATAGATACATAAAACTTATTTGCATATGTTTCATAGTCAATTGCTATGTATTCCCCTCCATTCAAAAATGAGGCTACCAGATTAAAATTAGGATGGAAACAGTGCAATAATTACAACGCGTTTCGTGGGTATCCTCCCCACGTCCTCAGATTCTGGGAAACTATAAGATACAGTCAGAATTAATTTTAAGCAATTTATAACTATATACAGTTTACATATATTTCTTTGAATATCTCAAGCTAAAATGGAAGGTTAATTACAGACTGAAATCATGGGCTTGGGGACCACCATCCACACCAGCCTGCCCTCCTCCCAGGGGGAGGTTTAGTGTGAATGGTGGTCCCCAGACCATGTCATTTATCAACAATTAAAATTATCTTGGACTCTTTTACCTGATTTTGGTCTGGAACTCCTTTCTGTACTTCTATGCTACTCTTATAGTTGGATGTGCTGGAGCTAGGTCTCAATCTAGTTGGCTGTGTTGTAGCTGGAACTGGGTCTCCATCTAGTTGGATGTGCTGGAGCTGGGCCTCCATCTAGTTGGATGCGCTGGAGCTGGGCCTCCATCTAGTTGGATGTGCTGGAGCTGGGCCTCCATCTAGTTGGATGCGCTGGAGCTGGGCCTCCATCTAGTTGGATGCGCTGGGGCTGAGACTCCATCTAGTTGGATGTACTGGGTCTTGGCCTCCATCTAGCTGGCTGTTCTGGAGTTGGGCATGCATCTAGTTAGATGTGCTGGAGCTGGGCCTCCATCTAGTTGGATGTGCTGGAGCTGGGCCACCTTCTAGTTGGTTGTGCTGGAGCTGGGCCTCCATCTAGTTGGATGTGCTGGAGCTGGGCCTCCATCTAGTTGGATGTACTGGAGCTGGGCCTGTATCTTATTGGATTTGCTGGAGCTGGGCCTCCATCTAGTTGGACATACTGGGGCTGGGTCTCCATCTAGTTCGATGTACTGAGGCTGGCCTCCATCTAGTTGGATCTACAGGAGTTTGGCCACCATCTCGAAAAATGTGCTGGGGCTGGGCCTTCATCCAGTTGAGTGTACTGGAGCTGGGCCTCCATCTAGTTGGATCTAA
The DNA here is from genome assembly GCF_042186555.1 of Aquarana catesbeiana. Classification (NCBI taxonomy): domain Eukaryota; kingdom Metazoa; phylum Chordata; class Amphibia; order Anura; family Ranidae; genus Aquarana; species Aquarana catesbeiana. The sequence goes on along the minus strand of NC_133330.1, from coordinate 328,534,778 downwards.
TGGAGCTGGGCTTCCATCTAGATGGATGTGCTGGGGCTGAGCCTCCTAGTTAGATATCCCGGAGATGAGCTTCCATCTAGTCGGATGTGCCAGAGCTTGGCCTCCATCTAGTTGGATGTCCTGGGGCTGGACTTCCATGTAGTTCAGGGATCTCCAAACTATGGCCCTCCAGCTCCTGTGGAATGACACATCCCATGAGGCATTGTAAAATTCTGACATTCACAGACATGACTGGACATGATGGGATTTGTAGTTCCTGAACAAAAGGAGGGCCATAGTTTGGAGACCCCTGATCTAGTTGGATGTACTGAGGCTGGGCCCTCTATATAGTTGGATCTACTGGAGCTGGACATCCATCTAGATGGATGTGCTTGGTCTGGGCCTCCATCTAATTGGCTGTGCTGGGGCTGGGCCTCCATCTAATTGGATATGCAGGGGCTGAGCCATTTTTAAACATGTGTGCAAAAATCCCCCACAAAAACAGCTCTGGCAGCGAAAGAGTTAAACTTATTCTCCAAAAATAGGTAGATAGATACTTAAAATTTTAAAAATGTAAAATATATTTAAAAATAGATAGATAGGCAGATAGATAGATAGATAGAGAGATAGATAGATAGATAGATAGATAGATAGATAGATAGATAGATAGATAGATAGATAGATGCAATTATCTATCTATCTATCTTCACATATTAACGTTTAGATTGCTCCTTGACCATACTGTACATTTCATATCACTGTCATAGATTTGGGGTTATGCTCTTCAAACAAAACTTTTTCTGGGAAACTTTGAGAGATAAATTGTATCTTTTCTATTATATAGCGCAGCAAGGGAGAGTGTGCAAACATTTCACCGAGGCGCGAATCGGGTGACAGATGTTATAGGATTTGTGTGACGCTCTCAAAGTTTTACATTAGCTGGATAAATTTCATTCTGATAATGCGGAGAAGAGGGCATCGGAGGTCAACCTGAAGAAATATTCCCAGAAATTCTCACATATGAAAGTTGCCAAAGAAGATTTTTTTTTTTTTCATAGAGGAGGATCAGATAAATTACTAGTGACCTGAATTTTAGCAATTCATCTCCAACCCGAAGAGCGTTCCGTAACTGGCGTCCGCTTTGCTCTGTGCTAAATGCATATTTCCCCTAGACTTGTCCTTATTCATGACTCTTACCTGCCTTATTTCGGGCCGTCTAATCTAATGGTGACATTAAAATATCTAATAAATAACCAGATTTTTCCACAGAAGGAAGCTGTGGCCGCCTATGAGTTAGGATTGTGTTATTTTCGGACAGGGATTCCAGAAATGTGTCGCATTTTCTGATATGAATACAGAAAGACCAATTTGACTTTTATTATCTACAAGTAAAGTCCAGGCAGATCAAAGCATGATTCAGACCCCCCCCTTTTTTTTTAAAGGGGCTTCTTGATTCCAAAAAGCCCCCCCCCCCAGCAGCAAACTCCCACAGCCACTGGACCAGGGCTGTGAAGAAAAAGCCCATGTCCTCATCAAAATAGCGTCCCCCCCTTCTTCCCCTTCTTTCCTGGTCACCCAGATTGCGTACTCCGATATGGGCCTGGTATGGATTTTGGGGAAGACAGCACACTTTTTTTTCTGCTTGCATGGGGTTACCCCCTAACAATCCATATCAGACTAAAAGGGTCTGGTATTGAACTTAGGGGGGACCCCATGACACTTTTTTTTTTGTTTAACCATTTGTCGCCTGCCCAAGGTACATTTACTGCAAACGGGCGGCAGCTCCAGGCTCAGCAACATACTAGTACGTTGCTTAGCACACACACGCACACTGGTGCTCCCCCAGGGCAATGGCGTCCCTGGGGGGGGCCAGAGGGGGCCCTGACCCCCCCAACATTATGCTGTGCCCCACCATGTGCCCCCCCAGTAAAAATTTTTTTTTTTTTTTTTACAGAAAATCAATGTCTAAGAGGGAGAGAGTCCCCAGTCAGCTCCTGCGGGTGATTCCTCCCCCTCCCTCTGCTCACTGTCACTGCATAATGTGAGCGCTCACACAACCATGGCCGCCTGATCTGCTCCTTCCCCTGCATTCTCATTGGCAGGGAGAAGAGGGAGTTGCAGGAAGGACTCCACCAGGACTCTCAGTTACTGAAAAAACAGAATGATTTCTCAGACCAGCGCTGTCAATAGCAGGGGCAGGACAGCAAGAGGAGGCTGGGGAACCCCACAGTGGCAGAACACCAGGGCCCGGTGGCAAGACAACCTTTGCAACCCTGATAGTTCTCCCACTGCTTTGGACCCTTATATTTTCTTGGTATGCTGGTGACATATATCTCTTGTTTCCTGCCACCCTGGGGGGGCCCCAATACAGTAGGAAGGAAACTCACTGCAGAACATGTGAAAGGGCCATTGTGGGGTCGTAGTAAAGGGCCCCAGGAGATTGCATTTTATAGTTGCCCCCCTACTTTTGTCCCTGTCCCCCCATGTGCCCCCCCTAAATATGAAAGCTGGAGACGCCACTGCCCCAGGGGCACGCAGTGGCGGGATCCCATGATCACTGTGTCATGGTGTCACCAGTTAGTATTCTTGATCACCGCCAAATCAGTCATATGATGACGCTGTACTGCATTGGTGACAGTATGGTAAAAAAAAAAATTGTACAAAAAAAAAAAACAACTTTTTTATCGTTTCCTAATTTTCCCCAAAAATGTGTCAAAAATTACAGCTTAAAAAACTCACCATGCCTCTTACTTAATACCTTGTACTGTTTACTGTCCAAAAAGGGGTAATTTGTACTATCCTGGCATTTTAAGGCCTCAAGAAAGGCGAAAGCTGTCAGTACATTAGATTGATCAATTTTCAAATATATATATATACAGTGGAACCTTGGTTAACGAGTAACACGGTTAACGAGCGCTTTGAAAGACGAGCAACTTTTATTTTAAAATTCTGACTCGGTTTGCGAGTGTTGTCTTGCAAAACAAGCAGAATTCAAGCTAATGGGGTGTGCAGTACCGCATTTGGCCAGAGGTGCGGGGGTGCCGGTGACACTCGGAACTGTTCGGACCCGTTCGGAAATACTCGGAATCACTAGGAAATACTTGGAAACACTCGGAAATTGTTTACGAGCCTTTCCGAGGATTTCCGAGTTCAGCCAAGCTGTCCCGAGTATTTCCGAGGCTCTCCGGGGCCCCCCCAACCTCTGGCCACATACGGTATTGCATGTAATAGAAGTCAATGCGGAACAAATTATCTTCGTTTCCATTGACTTCTATGGGGAAACTCGCTTTGATATGCAAATGCTTTGGATTACAAGCATTTTCCTGGAATGGATTATGCTCGTAATCCAAGGTTCCACTGTACCATAGTTTGTAAACTCTATAACTTTCACACAGACTAAATAATATAAACTGATTTGGGTTATTTTTACCAAAGAAATGTAGCAGAATACATTTTGGCCTAAAACTATGAAGAAAGAATATTTGTTTTTCAAAATTTTATAACAGAAACTAAGAAAAATGTTTTTTTTCCAGCAGTTTCAGTGTTGTTTTTTTTTATATAGCAAAAAATAAAAACCCCAGTGGTGATTAAATACCACCAAAGAAAGCTCTATTTGTGTGAAAAAAAATGTATAAAATTTCATGTGGGTACAAAGTTGTATGACTGAGCAATTGCCAGTTAAAGTAGCGCAGCGCCAAATAGCAAAAAATGCCCTGGTCACGAACGGGTAAAACCTTCCGCAGGTCAAGCGGTTAACCACTTCCCTCCGACAGTACGCATACCGGACTGGGCATTTTTCCGTGGCTTTTCTGTCTTTGTGCTGGGAGCACGCTGCACAGTGCATTCTCAGCACAGAGACCGTGGTCTTGTACTAATGATAGCCTCTGATTGGCTATCATAGTAATTAGTCACTGTGAAGCCCACCCCAGCGTTTTCTTTCTCTCTGAATGGAGGGGATATATCTCTCTCACCTTGCTGGGAGAAAGAAATAAACACAACTGTGTGTAAAAAAAAAAAGAAAAAAAAAAGAAGAAAATATAAAGGAAAGACCAAGATTTGATCTAAGTCAGTGCCAGGGTTGGTGTTTGGCTCAAAGGTCAGGGTCAAAGGTCAGGGTCAGTATATTTTCAGCAGGATTTTTTTTTTTAACTCATCAGTGTCAGCGTGTTTTAGGTAGGTTAAAAAAAAAAGCAACACGCGCACTATTGTTTCTGGGCTGTACTGTTGGAACAAACAACAAATAACATACACATAGAGCCCTTTCACACTGGGGCGGTTTGCCGGCGCTATTGCGCTAATAATAGCGCCTGCAAACCGACCTGAAAGTGCCGCTGCTTGCATTCCAGTGTGAAAGCCCCGATGCACTGGCAGGACGTTAAAAAAAGTCCTGCCAGCAGCATCTTCGAAGCGGTGAAGGAGCGGAGTGTATAACGCTCCTTCACCGCTCCTGCCCATTGAAATCAATGGGACGGCGCGGCTATACCGCCGGCAAAGCGCCTCTGCAGAGGCGCTTTGCGGTGGTATTTAACCCTTTCTCGGCCGCTAGCGGGGGATAAAACCGCCCCCGCTAGCAGCCGCATACCGACGGTAAAACGCCGCTAATAATAGCAGCGTTTTACCACCGACGCTGCCCCCCGCCCCAGTGTGAAAGGGCTCATACAGTGGGGGAAAATAATGATTTGATCCCCTGCGGATTTTGTAAGTTCTCCCACTTACAAAGAAATGAAGGGTCTATCATTTTTTATCATAGATGTATTTTAAATGATAGAGACGGAATATCAACCAAAAATCCAGAAAAAACACATAATACAAATGGTATAAATTGAGTTGCAGTTCAGTGAGTGAAATAAGTATTTGATCCGCTACCAACCAACAATAATTCTGGCCCCCACAGACAGTATGTGCTCATGTGGTACACAGATTAGTCCTGTTAATTTAAGAAGGTGCTCCAAATGGCAACTCGTTATGTGTATAAGAAAACACCTGTCCACAGAATCTCTTTCTTCCATTCACACCTCGTCACCATCATGGACAAGACAAAAGAGCTGTCAAAGGACCTCAGGGACAAGATTGTAGACCTGCACAAGGCTGGAATGGGCTACAAGACCATTAGCAAGAAGCTTGGTGAGAAGGAGACAACTGCTGGAGCGATTATTCGCAAATGGAAGAAATACAAAATAACCATCAGACGCCCTCGGTCTGGAGCTCCATGGAAGATTTTGCCTCATGGGGTAAGGATGATCATGAGAAAAGTGAGGGATCAGCCCAGAACTACACGGGAGGAGCTTGTAAATGATCTCAAGGCAGTTGGGACCACAGTCACCAAACAAACCATTGGTAACACAATACACCGCCATGGATTGAAATCCTGCAGCTCCCGCAACGTCCGCCTCCTCAAGAAGACACATGTACAGGTCCATCTGAAGTTTGGCAATTAACATTTAAATGATTCAGAGATGGATTGGGAGAAAGTGCTGTGGTCAGATGAGACCAAAATTGAGCTCTTTGGCATTAACTCGACTCGTTGTGTTTGGAGGAAGAAAAATGCTGACTATGACCCTAAGAATACCATCCTTACACTCAAGCACGGAGGTGGAAACATTATGCTTCGGGGCTGTTTCTCTGCTATGGGTACAGGCCGACTTTGCCGCATTGAGGGGCCAATGGACCATGTATTATAAAATCTTGGAAGAGAACCTTCTTCCCTCAGCCAGAACACTGAAGATGGGTCGTGGATCTTCCAGCATGGCAATGACCCAAAACATACCACCAAGGCAACAAAGGAGTGGCTCAAGAAGAAGCACATTAAGGTCATGGAGTGGCCTAACCAGTCTCCAGACCTTAATCCTATAGAAAATGTATGGAGGGAGCTGAAACGTTGAGTTTCCAAGCGACAGCCAAGAAACCTTAAACCGGTTGTATACCCCGCTGTGTTATTTTTGCCTAAAGGTAAGCCTATAATAAGGCTTACCTGTAGGTAAAATGAAAAGCTCCTAAACTTGCACAGTTTAGGAGATATTCACCCTGCATGCAGCCATTGACATCAGCGGTGCATGCGCTCCGAAGGCCCAGCATACCGTGCCGGACCTTCATAGCTTCCTGCCAGGACCGAGGACCTCATCGCAGCGTCAGAGCCCACAATCCTGGAAGCAAGGAGGAGAGATGATGTCAGCCCTTTTAGCGGTGAGCGGGCACCCCTAGGAGGGCTTCATTCTAAGGTGAGTATTTCATAATGTTCTAGTATGCGATGCATACTAGCACTTAATGCCTTTGTCTTGCAGGGTTTTTTTTTTTTTTCTCAGCGGTTTACTACCGCTTTAAGGATTTAAAGAAGATCTGTAAAAAAATTATTGACCAAAATCCCTCTTGAGATGTGTAGCAAACCCGGTAACCAACTACAACAAACGTCTTACCTCTGTGCTTGCCAACAAGGGTTTCTCCACCAAGTACTAAGTCATGTTTTGCTTGGAGATCAAATACAGTGAAACCTCGGATTGCGAGTAATGAGGTTTACAAACGTTTCGCAATACGAGCTGTTTTTAAAAATAATGTTTTAATCCTGACTCGATTTGTGAGCGTTGTCTCACAAGACGAGCAGGATTCAAGCCTCTGGGGTGTGCACTACCGAATGTGGCCAGGACGTGCGGGGGCGCCGGTGAGGCTCGGAGTCACTCGGTTCCCGAGTATCTCCGGCGCCCCCACCTCTGGCCACATGCGGTACTGCATACACCAGCAGTGACACTGGAACTAATTATCTGAGTTTCCATTGATTGCTATGGGGAAACTTGCATTGATATACGAGTGCTTTGGATTACAAGCATTCTTCTGGAACGAATTATGCTCATAATCCAAGGTACTACTGTACTTATTTTACTCACTGAACTGCAACTTAATTTGTAACATTTGTTTTATGTGATTTTTATGGATTTTTGGATTTTTGGTTGATATTCTGTCTCTATCATTTTAAATACACCTATGATAACAATTTATAGACCCTTCATTTCTTTGCAAGTGGGCACACTTACAAAATCTGCAGGGGATGAAAGCATTATTTTCCCCCACTGTATGTGGTATTGCTGCGATTGTCAGGAACAGGAGAATTTTATGTATTTCTTTTTTTTTGTTTTTTGTTCTTTAGTGGTAGGTTATGGTAGTAGCAAGAAATATACAGTTGAATTAAATTTTTTTTTTTTTTTATGTAACACTATCCCCCGCAGGGGTTGCAGACAACTGGGTTCCCCACTCCTGCACAGCCAGACAACAGGTATTTCCCATACTTTCTCCAGACACAGCTTGGTTTTTGTTGTTTATTGGGGGTTATAACTTGGATGTGAAATACGAATTATGGGATGCCCAACTTAATAGCAACAAAACCAGGGACAACTTCCATCCTATGTACAGCTCCAGATTTGTCTCACTCTTGACTGCTCACAGTCCTTGGTAGAAAAAAATGCAAAAATTGAGGACTAGGAACTCTCAGTCCCTTAGAAAGTGGCACAAAGTGTTGTACACTGCATTCCGGAGTATCTCCAACTCCCTTGTAGACACTGGTCCCAGTTCTACTAACTGCAGAAAATGCCAGCCCACCTGGCTGCCTCTTCGCCAGTCTGCCTGACTGCTCCGGAGATCTCCCAGGGCAAGGTTATGAAAGATTTTAACCACTTCAGCCCTGGAAAGGTTTAACCCCCCTTCATGACAAGGCCATTTTTTACGATACGGCACTTCGTTGCTTTAACCGCTTGCCAATCAGCGCACGCCGATTTATGTCAGCAGAATGGCACTGGTGGGCAAAAGGACGTACAGGTACGTCCGCTTTAAGAAGTGTTGCGGGCACGCCGGCGTGCGCGCCCACTGTGGTCTCCGTGACCGCGGGCCCCGTGGACTCGATGTCTGCCGGGTGCACGCGATCGTGTCACAGAGAGGTAGAACAGGGGAATGCTTTTGTAAACAAAGCATTTCCCCGTTCTACCTAGTGACAGGACAGCAGTGATCACTGTCCTGTGTGTTGAAGCCCCTCCCCCCCACAGTTAGAATCACTCCCTAGGACACACTTAACCCCTTCACCGCCCCATAGTGGGTAAACCCTTCACTGCCAGTGTCATTTACACAGTAATCAATGCATTTTTATAGCACTGATCGCTGTATAAATGACAATGGTCCCAAAATAGTGCCAAATGTGTCCGATGTGTCCGCCATAATGTCGCAGTCCCCATAAAAATCACAGATCGCCGCCACTACTAATAAAAAAAAAATAATAGTAAAAATGCTATAAATCTATCCCCTATTTTATAGACGCTATAAATTTTGCGCAAACCAATCAATATACGCTTATTGCGATTTTTTTTTTTTTTTTACCAAAAATATGTAGAAGAATACATATCGGCCTAAACTGAGGAAAAATATTGTTTTTTTTTATATATTTTTGGGGGATATTTATTATAGCAAAAAGTAAAAAATAATGTGTTTTTTTCAAAATTGTCGTTCATTTTTTGTTTATAGCGCAAAAAATAAAAACCGCAGAGGCGATCAAATACCACCAAAAGAAAGCTCTACTTGTGGGAAAAAAAGGACGTCAATTTTGTTTGGGTGCAACGTCGCACGGCCGCGCAATTGTCAGTTAAAGTGATGCAGTGCCGAATTGCAAAAAGTGCTCTGGTCAGGAAGGGGTGTAAAATCTTCTGGGGCTGAAGCGGTTAACTGACAATTGCGTCGTGTGACTCTGCACCAAAAAAAAAAAAAAGGATGTCCTTTTTTCCCCCCCACAAATAGAGCTTTCTTTTGGTGGTATTTGATCACCTCTGCGGTTTTAATTTTTTGCGCTATAAAACAAAAAAAAGAGCAACAATTTTGAAAAAAAACATTTTTTTACTTTAAAACGTATTTAATAAAAAATAAAAAATCAGATTTTTTCATCGGTTTAGGCCAAAATGTATTCTGCTACATATTTTTGGTTAAAAAAAAAAATCCCAATAATCCCAATGATTGGTTTGCGCAAAAGATGTAGTGTCTACAATCTTTGGGATAGATTTATTTTTTTAGGGACGAGTGACACCAATACAGTGATCAGTGCTAAAAAAAAAAAAAAGCACTGCCATTGTACTAATGTCACTGGCAAGGAATGGGTTAACATCAGGGACGATCAAAGGGTTACGTGTGTCCCTAGGGGGTGCTTTCCAACTGTGTGGGGGAGGTGCTTTGACTGGAGGAAGACAGAGACCCGTGTTCCTGCTTAGCAGAAACACAGGATCTCCATCTTCCCCTCTGGCAGAACTTGTTTACATAGGCAGGTCGCCGTTCTGCCTGTCTCGGTAACGATCGCCGGGTGCCGGCGAACATTGGTTCCGCCGGACCCGCTGATTGGTTCCCACTGTGTCCATTCACAGCGAGAGCGGGGTCGCCGAAGGCGGGGTTGCCCCAGCCCAGAAGAAAGAAATCACGAACGGGTACCTGATTTCGCGCTTAAGGGCCGTTCTGCTGCAGTATATGTACGTATATCCTTAAGTGGTTAAGCACAACGCTGTGTTCCAGAGAGACCTGATACAAGTGGCAGTCTCTCCCCTTGTAAGTCCCTGACCATGCTGTTGTGCTCACACTGTCCTCCTTGCTCCCGCTGCCACTTAGGAAAGATTCCTTTTTTGTCCGTCGGACTAGCATACAGACGAGCGGACTTTTCGACCAGACTCGAGTCCGTCGGATAGATTTGAAACATGTTTCAAATCTAAGTCCGTCAAACTTTTGAGAAAACAAAGTCCGCTGGAGCCCACATACGATCGAATTGTCCGACGAAATCCGGTACGCCGGACCAAGTAAAGTCCGACCGTGTGTACGCGGCATTATATTCCTTTAAATTTCGTACCTGGGGGGTGTCTATAGTATGCCTGTAAAGGGGCGCATGTTTCCCGTGTTTAGAACAGTCTGACAGCAAAATGACATTTCAAAGGAAAAAAAGTAATTTAAAAGTACTCACGGCTATTAATGAATTGTTGGTCCGACAATACACATAAAAGTTCATTGATAAAAACGGCATGGGAATTCACCACAGGGGAACCCTGAACCAAAATTTTAAAAAAAAATGGCGTGGGGGTCCCCCTAAATTCCATACCAGGCCCTTCAGGTCTGGTATGGATATTAAGGGGAAATCCGCGCCAAATTTTTTTAAAAAAATGGCATGGGAGTCCCCCTCAAAATCCATACCAGACCGGATTTTAAGGGGAACTCCGCTCCAAAATTTAAAAAAAAAATGACGTGGGGTCCCCCCAAAAATCCATACCAGACCCTTATCCGAGCACGCAACCTGGCAGGCCACAGGAAAAGAGGGGGGATGAGAGAGCGCCCCCCTCCTGAACCGTACCAGGCCACATGCCCTCAACATTGGGAGGGTGCTTTGGGGTAGCGGCCCCCCAAAGCACCTTGTCCCCATGTTGATGAGGACAAGGGCCTCCCCAAAACCCTTGGCCGGTGGTTGTGGGGGTCTGCGGGCGGGGGGCTTATCGGAATCTGGAAGCCCCCAGATCCCGCCCCCCCCCCGTGTAAAAGTGTAATGGGGTACAAAAGTACCCCTACCATTTCACAAAAAAAGTGTCAAAAATGTTAAAAATGACAAGAGACAGTTTTTGACAATTCATTTATTTAAAGTCTGATACCAATGATGGGGCACTATTTCTCCCACTGACACCAATGATGGGGCACTATTCCTTCCACTAATACCAACTATGAGGTACACTCCCTTTCCACTGATACCAATGATGGGGCACTATTCCTTCCATTAATACCAACAATGGGGTACACTCCCTTTCCACTGATACCAATGATGGGGCACTATTCCTCCCATTGATACCAATGATGGGGCACTATTCCTCTCACTGATACCAATGATGGGGCACTATTCCTCCTACTAATACCAATGATGGGGTACTATTCCTTCCACTGATACCAATGATAAACCATTATTTTTCCCAATGACACTAATTATGGGGCACTATTCCTCCCACTGATACCAATGACTGGGCACTATTTCACCCACTGATACCAATGATGGGGCACTATTTCTCCCACCGACACCAATGATGGGGCACTATTACTTCCACTAATACCAACAATGGGGTACACTCCCTTACCCTGATACCAATGATGGGGCACTATTTCTCCCACTGATACCAATGATGGGGCACTATTCCTCCTATTGGTATGTATGTATGTTTTGGCTACAGATACACTCTAACACACACTGATATATAAAAAAAATAGATAGAGATCCATAAAAGGGCAAAAAAAAGGCAGTAAACTGTAGAGTGGTCCTAATTGAACAGTTCATCATAACGGCACATAAGGTATAGCAGCGAGCTTCAAAGGACTTAGTCTTCAGCAGGTAGAAGGAATATCTGTGGTAATGCAAAAATAGACACAAGTGGGTGCTTATAAGTGTACCAGAAAAGATCATTTAATAGTAAAAAAATGAAGATTGGCCACTCATATGAGTAGTAGTAGAGATAAAAGTGCTGCAAAAGCTTGAAAGCCATCATCCATAAGAGCCTGAGCCATATGAAGCAGATCGAAGCAACACCGCCAATGTCAGGGAATGCATGGGCCCAGTCTTGAAATATATATCGACTCAGGAGACATTCTGACAGTGTGGGAAGTTGGGCTGATGATGTGAGACACACAAGAAGGCATAGAGGGGATGTGGCTACGCGTTTCGAGGTGGCAACCCCTCTTTCTCAAGCTGTCATCAATCATGACAGGCTTGAGAAAGAGGCGTAGCTGCCTCAAAATGTGTAGCCAAGCCGCCCCCCCCCCCCCAATTTTCACTGTCTGTTGCCATCAGCCAAGTTCTCACGCTGTCAGACTGTCTCCTGAGCTGATAAACTTGATATGCACCTTTATCTCTATTTCATGTGAGTGGCCAAATTGCATTTTACATTAATAAATGATAAATAAAAAGTATCTATTTCACTTGCACTTGTTACATAGTATATACCAGAATGTACTGTATATCAGGGGCGGCCCGTCCATTAAGGGCGCATGGGTGCCGCCGCCCCATCCATCTGTCCGGCCCCTTTCAGGACGTCGGATGCATGGATTCCAATGCGGGGGTGTTTTTTGAAGCACTGATTAGAGCCAGAGGCTCTAATAGGCTTTAAAATAGGGTGGGCTCGGGCATAGCTCCCAGCTGTCCCTGATATCGAGGGACTGTCCCTGATTTGGAGCAATGTCCCTCTGTCCCTCTTTCCTCCTCATTTGTCCCTCATTTTGGTCTGATCTATATAGTTTTATATAAAATGCACTTTTTATCTATCAAAAAGTGTTTCCCAGCGCTAAACCTTTCATCTGATTTCTAAATTGCTGCATTTGTAAATTCCAAAAGCCAATATAAAGGAATAATAGTGGTAAAAAAGCACTTGTGGGTTTAACGAATCTTGTTTTTTTTTGTACAATTCTCCTTTAAGGGGGCGTGGCAGGGTGTGTGTCTTATGCCTACATGCTTTTGCTGATAGGTGTCCCTCATTCCCATCTCAAAAAGTTGGGAGGTATGGGCTCGGGGCCCACCCAGGTGTGTTACAATAGCGATTGTAACAAGAGCTATTTTAACACTGATCCTCCTCCCGGGTCAATCAGAAAGCGGGTAGTGAGACCCGTCACCTGATTGGCTGAAAGGACAGGTGATGTTATTGGATGCCTAGTAGGAGGGTTGGAGTCGCATGGCTGCAGCTATGGAGGAAAGGACACAGGAGCCGCTGCCCGATGCCCCCGGCCTGATACCTGATGCCGCTGCCCGCCACCTGATGCCGCTACCTGATACCCGCCGCAGCTGCCCAATGCCCGCCACCTGATGCCCCTACCTGATACCTGCCGCTGCTGCCCAATGCCCGCCACCTGATGCCGTTACCTGATACCCGCCGCAGCTGCCCAATGCCCGCCACCTGATGCTGCTACCTGATACCAGCCACCGCTGCCCAATGCCCGCCACCTGATGCCCCTACCTGATACCTGCCATCGCTGCCCAATGCCCGCCACCTGCCACCTAGATGGGGTAAGACAGCAAGTGGGCAGGGGGTGGTTGTTGGCCCCCCCCCAAAACCCCCCCCCCCACCATTCACATCTGAGCGTCACGTGCAATTTTTTTGTGCTTTGTTTCCAGCACCAACTAGACGTTCATAATGAACAGACACTAGCAGAGGATATCTGTAGACACCAGCTGACAGACAGACAGACAGAAAGATAAAGCCATTGCTGCAGTGCATGTAGACAGGAAGCGGCTGCAAAGAGGCTGCAGGAAATGTGCAGAACTGAAATGTAACAAATGAAGAATTGTTTATGATTTACATTGCAGAGAGAAAGATAAATGTCATCCAGTTCTGCTTCACATCTACTTCAAGCCCCCCCCCCCCCTCCGGCTTCCTGATACACTGAACCGTGATCCCAGAAGTGTCTGTTTTTAGGGAAGAACTCCGCCTGCAGGTATAGTGTACGTCCCACACACGGCCCCTTTAAATGCACTGGGAGCCTTCCCGTCCCCGGGCTTTTTATTGCAGCTTTTTACTGGTATTCTTGCATGCCGATTTGTAATTCATTCTGAATCTTCCACTTAAACCTTTTTTTTCAATAGCATGATTTTATTAGAGCCAGCTCACTGGACTTCCCCAAAAAGGTATTTAAGATCAAATAAAACTCAGAGCTTGGAAAAATATCATTACAATATGAAAGCAGTTAGGAAAACATTAGTACTGCAAAGTTTTATTTCAAATGCCTGAGCTTGCTATAACCCGGTTATTACATTTCCGGCGTGTGAGACGCCGACTCAATGGAAAGCGTCTTTTTTTTTTTTTAGCATTTGCAAAATCACAATAGGAATACAAATGTGTTGATTTCATTGTGTGTTGTGCCGGGTAAGAGGACGCTGCTGGTGGATGTTGTACTATCTCAGAGGCGTGGCTAGAACCTTCAGGGCTCCGGGTGCAAGAAACCATGAAGGGCCCCGGGGCCCTTCCCACTGATCCCGCGGGGGCCCTTTACTCCTGTAGCGCCCTGTAGTTTAGTCAGGGAGCTCCTCACAAATATACTTGACAGGAGTAGTTATCTTGGTCGATTGATAGAGATCTATTGATTTCTCCCTAAAGCCTCGTACACACGATTGGATTTTCCAACGAGAAATGTGTGATGACAGGTTGTTGTTGGTAGATCCGACCGTGTCTACGCTCCATCGGACAATTGTTGTCAGATTTCCTGCAGACAAATGTTGGATGGCAGGTTTTAAAATGTTCCGCAGACAAATGTCTGTTGTCGGATTTTCTGATCGTGTGTACACAAGTCCATCGGACAAAAGTACAAAGTAGAAACACGCATGCTCGGAAGCAAGGAGGAGCCGGAAGCGGTCGGTCTTGTATACCAGTGTTTCTCAACTCCAGTCCTCAAGGCGCACCAACAGGTCATGTTTTCAGGATTTCCCTCAGGATGAAACAGCTGTGGAAATTACTAAGGCAGTGAAACTGATTAAATCCCCTGTGGAAATCCTGAAAACATGACCTGTTGGGGCGCCTTGAGGACTGGAGTTGAGAAACACTGTTGTACACTAACGTTCATAATGGAGAATTAACTTTCGTGACGCGGCAAATTATGAAATCTGGAAATGCAGCGCACAATTCTCTTCTTCTTTAATGGGATAATAATGAAGCTGCTTTGCTGGTGATACTGATGGAGTTATTGCAAACTAATTTTCAAAAGCTTTTATTTTTCTAGTGATAGCAAGAATAATATTATTATGTTTTTTTTTTTTTTTATTTGGGCAAGTTACCACAACACCATTATCCCGTAGTTTTTAAGATCAAAGATACAACTATGTTGGTGTCCCTTGTCAATGTTACATTGTATTTTATAAAATGTAACTGCCGACTCCCAAACTGTCATTTGAAGTAAAACACACAGCCAAGTATTATTCTACACAATATTTTTATTGTGCATTAAAAAAAGAAAACATATAAAATTAGACCTGCTATCTGCCAATAGAACTTAACCAAAAAGTGCATTCTATGCATCCAAAAATATAGAAAATATACTAAATCAAATCATTATTATTCAACCAAAAAATTGAAAAAAAAAGCCTCATGCATGTGTCCTGCTTCTTAATATAGGGGGTTAACAATGCCAAGAGTTGGTGAAAGCAGGGGTCCGTCATCTGGAGATAATTCTGAAAATCATCCGGATTATTCTCCTGGAGCTCCCACAGCAAAGGCATATGGCATAATTGGTCAAGATTAATAAAGCAACCAATTTTTGGTCCAAGGTGTCCTCCTCCTCCTGTTCCTGGGCTGGACTTAGGTCAAAGCCATAACTCCAAGGCCAATAATAAATAACACGTTATCTCCTCCAATTCCGCAACATGTCTGGTTGACAAACGGCCGTTCAGAAACAAACTGAAAAGCGCGAAATGAAAAGTGCGAAATGGAAAGCGTGAATCAACACTCACCAAACTTCTACTAACACGAAATTAGCAGAAGGAGCCCAAAGTTTGGCGCTAAAGTGCTGAAAAACCACATAGTACGTCACTACGTTCGTATTTGTTGGCCGACAATTCCTTGCCGTTTGGATGCAAGACAAGTTCCTGGCCAACACCCTTCGGACAAAAGTCCGAGGTTTTGTCTGCGGAAAATCTGATCGTGTGTACGAGGCTTAAGTTTGGCTTTGTTGCACTTTTCTCTTCTACCACTAGGTGGCCGGGTACTTGGTGGTATTAGATATGAGAAGGGTAACCCAAGGTCAGGTTATGGGTATATGGGGTATCTCAGCCAATGGGCAGGGGTTTTCTTGAATTCCTTGGCCTGCTGGGAGAACATATATTTTTGGGTAGGGTCATGTGATCTGTCTTCTGTGCCACCTGGGCGGCTGTCTGGGTAGACGTGTGTCGTACACCCCAGGCTGCTAGGCTGGAAATTGGGCCTATCCTGGGGGCATCTGGCTGCTAGGCTGTGTGAGGGCCTATCCAGAAGTGATAGAGCAGCGCAGGGTTGGGATTGCGGCTTGCAGTCCAACCAGAAGTGACAGTTCTGCCAGTCGAAGAACCTGTCAGTGGTCAGAGGTAGAAGGGAACCTGTCACCACGAAGGGACCAATCGCCTTTACCAGGGACCACAGTGAGTAACTGAAGCAAGTACAGGAACCATATTCTCGCCGAAAGGGCACGGTGGAGAATCAGGAAACTTCAGGCGGTGATCAAGTCAGGGACCCAACCAGCGGAGGTGACGCTTGCAGAGCAGCCTTGTGTGGCAAGCCAGGAACCGAGCTGGTTAGCAGGGGTGAAGCTTGAAGGTATCAGAAGTGCCAAGTTAGGGACCCAGAAGGGTAGCGTGGGTGACGCTTGAGGGAGATACCACCGCAAAACCCTTGAGGAGCTCACAGGATTCATAGTCAGTGAATCGGAGGGTCTAGTGAGAGACCAGGAGCTCAGTATTGAAGAACTACAAGGATTAGTTGTAGTGGAGCTGAAAGAACTGTTACATTTGAGTTAGGAACTATTAAAGGACTGTTACCATAGGAGACAGCATTCCTGCAAGTGCAGATGTGGCTTCTTGCTGGGGCCTTTCCCTGCACGGCTGTCCTCCTATTGAGGTCTCGGAGTCTGCCAATTGAGTTTGCAACTATCTAAGGGTGTCCTGGCCCTAACCCTCTTTCCCCAAAAAATATATAAAAAGGACTGTCAAAAGAAATAAAACCTCTTTTACATCCAAGAAGTGTCTGGCGCCCAATGACTTTTACCATCTTTGCACCCACTATGCCTCACAACCCACTACATATTGAAGGATGTCAGCTATCTTTGGCCTTGAAAGTTCTCATTAGACCAAAAGAGGTAAAAGACCTTGCTACACTCCCATGGTGGAACCCTTTATTAAGGTCCCGCAGCGGGCCAGCTTGCTGCTGTCTTGGCCCCCCCCAACGCCAGAGCCCCGTTGCAAGTACAACCTTTGTGACCTCGGTGGTTCCATCACTGGTGTAAGTCGTTTTTTTTTATTTCTGTTGCTTTCTTTTTTATCATTTTATTTTTATTTTTTACAATTTTATTTTATATACATTTTTTAGGACCCCCATTGGGGGACTTTGGTGAAATATCAGGGGTCTAAACAGACCCCTGAGATCTCACTTTTGAGACGGAGAAAGGGATTGCAGACAGATTTATTAATCCCTTTCTCTGCAGCTACTGCTGCACAGAATGAATGAATAGGAACAGCTCTGTACAGAGCATCCTTCATAAACGAAGGCATAGGAAACACAGTTTCCTATGCCTCAGCTATAAATGCATAAGAGAAAAAAAAAAATTCACTGATCAGCTGGAAGGGGCTGCTCTCCACCCTGACAGATGGGGGGGGGGGGCAGGAAAGGACACAGGAGCCCGTGTTAGCAGAACATCGATAGGGAGACAGAGGGGGTGGCATGTGGAGGCGCCCATGCCCTCCATTTCCTATGTCTGTGGGAGGGAGAGGGGGGGAAGCGGGCAGTCATC
Source organism: Aquarana catesbeiana (assembly GCF_042186555.1). Classification (NCBI taxonomy): domain Eukaryota; kingdom Metazoa; phylum Chordata; class Amphibia; order Anura; family Ranidae; genus Aquarana; species Aquarana catesbeiana. Next base: position 328,517,309 of record NC_133330.1, on the reverse strand, counting down.
AGATGCATGGGGGGATCGGTTCCTCTACATCAGTGCAATATTCCCAACGCACACATTCCTGTAGAGATGGCTGTATATCTATAATTGGGTCCTGAAGCGACCACCAGCTGGAACCGAGTGTAGTCAAAGAAAGTAATGTCACCAGGATCTCCAAAAATGGGTCCAAAGCTTTAATCAGCGATCACATTGTTACAGCAGAAAGCAACATTTCGGAGCCACGCAGGACCCCTTCATCAAGCATGTGACTGCCTGATGAAGGGGTCCTGTGTGGCTCCGAAAAGTTGCTTTCTACTGTAACGACGTGATCGCTGATTAAAGCTTTGGACCCATTTTTGGAGATCCTGGTGTGCTGGTGACATTACTTTCTTTGGTTCCTCTACAGGCCGCCGCCCTCCTATCCTGGCATACAGGGGGCCGCACAGGCCCCCTGGAGCATGGGTTCAGGTTGCAATGGCAAACCCTGCGACCCTTGTACTTAGTACTATCTGATTTAGGCCGAGTTCACACTTTGCATAGCGGGAATGCACGTTCCTGCTTGCATTTTTTAAAATCCATTTGAATTGGCTGTGCAATGCATGACCAACGCGCCAAAGAATCTCCAGAACCTTTTTAGGCGTGGAGTGTCGGGCATTTTTTCAATGCCCATTTTGGTGCATTTTACACATTTGACAAAATGCATGTCTGCTAACCGTGCTCTGGGTGCCAAGGATGTGCGATGCATCTTTTTTAGCAATTCTGAAACGCATATGTGTTCTGACCTCAGTTTTTTTTTGTTAATACTGTATATGTAAAAAATTTATTGGGATTTTACTCTCCTCTGCCTTGTTTCTCTCGAAGTCTACTTTAGCTGCCCTGATTGCGTTCTTTCACTTCTTATTGCATTCCTTGTAGTGTTGGAATGCTGACAATGACCCCTTCAGCCTTATATTTCTTGAAGGCCGTTTTTTTCTCTTTAATATGTCTTTTTACATTAAAGTTTAGGCACCCAGTTTTATACCTCTCTCTTTTATATTTATTACCCATTGGAATACACTGGATGATACCTTTATTTAATATGTTCCTAAAGCATTACCATTTTTCATCAGTGTTTAATGTTTCTAAGATTTGGTCCCATTTAATATGTTGTACTATTGAGCGCAGTTTAGAAAAGTTGGCTCCTTTGAAATTTTGTGTTTTTGTACTTCCCTCATGCCTCCTTTTCCTATTATTTATGCTGAATGCAATTATCCTGTGAATGCTGGTTCCCAGGTTATCCTGTATCTCCACATCTGCAACCAAATCTGTGTCATTTGTAATGAATAGATCCAGCAATGCATTCTTTCTAATTGGGGAATCCACCAATTGACACATGAAGTTGTCCTGTAAGACATTTAGGAGGTGATGAGCCTTTTATATATATATATATATATATATATATATATATATATATATATATATATATACAGTATCTCACAAAAGTGATTTTATTCTATCTTTTCATGTGACAACACTGAAGAAATGACACTTTGCTACAATGTAAAGTAGTGAGTGTACAGCTTGTATAACAGTGTAAATTTGCTGTCCCCTCAAAATAACTCAACACACAGCCATTAATGTCTAAACCGCTGGCAACAAAAGTGAGTACACCCCTATGTGAAAATATCCAATTTGGGTCCAACCAGCCATTTTCCCTCCCCGGTGTCATGTGACTTGTTAGTGTTACAAGGTCTCAGGTGTGAATGGGGAGAAGGTGTGTTAAATTTGGTGTTATCGCTCTCACTCTCTCATACTGGTCACTGGAAGTTCAACATGGCACCTCATGGCAAAGAACTTTCTGAGGATCTGAAAAAAAGAATTGTTGCTCTACATAAAGATGGCCTAGGCTATAAGAAGATTGCCAAAACCCTGAAAGTGAGCTGCAGCACGACGGCTAAGACCATACAGTAGTTTAACAGGACAGATTTCACTCAGAACAGGCCTCGCCATGGTCGACCAAAGAAGTTGAGTGCACGTGCTCAGAGTCATATCCAGAGGTTGTCTTTGGGAAATAGATGTATGAGTGCTGCCAGCATTGCTGGTTGAAGGAGTGGGGGGTCAGCCTGTCAGTGCTCAGACCATACACTGCACACTGCATCAAATTGGTCTGCATGGCTGTTGTCCCAGAAGGAAGCCTCTTCTAAAGATGATGCACAAGAAAGCCCGCAAACAGTTTGCTGAAGACAAGCAGACTAAGGTCATGGATTACTGGAACCATGTCCTGTGGTCTGATTAGGCCAAGGTAAACTTATTTGGTTCAGATGGTGTCAAGCATGTGTGGCGGCAACCAGGTGAGGAGTATAAAGACAAGTGTGTCTTTTCTACAGTCAAGCATGGTGGTGGGAGTGTCATGGTCTGGGGCTGCATGAGTGCTGCCGATTCCGGGGGAGCTACAGTTCATTGAGGGAACCATGAATGCCAACATGTACTGTGACATACTGAAGCAGAGCATGATCACCTACCTTTGGAGACTGGGCCGCAGTTATCCAACATGATAACGACCCCAAACACACCTCTAAGATGACCACTGCCTTGCTAAAGCAGCTGAGGGTAAAGGTGATGCACTGGCCAAGCATGTCTCCAGACCTAAACCCTATTGAGCATCTGTGGGGCCTCCTCAAACGGAAGGTGGAGGAGCGCAAGGTCTCTAACATCCACCAGCTCTTTGATGTCGTCATGGAGGAGTGGAAGAGGACTCCAGTGGTAAAATGTGAAGCTCTGGTGAACTCCATGTCCAAGAGGGCTAGGCTGTGCTGGAAGATAATGGTGGCCACACAAAATATTGACACTTTGGGCTCAATTTGGACATTTTCACTTAGGGGTCTACTCACTTTGGTTGCCAGTGGTTTAGACATTAATGGCTGTGTGTTGAGTTATTTTGAGGGGGCAGCAAATTTACACTGTTATACAAGCTGTACACTCACTACTTTACATTGTAGCAAAGTGTCATTTCTTCAGTGTTGTCACATGAAAAGATAGAAGAAAATATTTACAAAAATGTGAGGGGTGTACTCACTTTTGTGAGATACTCTATATATATATATATATATATATATATATATATACACACTATATTACCAAAAGTATTGGGACGCCTGCCTTTACACACACATGAACTTTAATCCCAGTCCGTAGGGTTCAATATTGAGTTGGCCCACTCTTTGCAGCTATAACAGCTTCAACTCTTCTGGGAAGGCCGTCCACAAGGTTTAGGAGTGTGTCTATGGGAAGGTTTGACCATTCTTCCAGAAGCGCATTTGTGAGTTCAGGCACTGATATTGGACGAGAAGGCCTGGCTCACAGTCTCCACTCTAATTCACTCCAAAGGTGTTCTATCGGGTTAAGGTGCAGGCCAGTCAAGTTCCTCCACCCCAAACTCGCTTATCCATGTCTTTATTTAAGCTAAATTTCAGCTTGAGGTACTGAGCTTTATAAACAATTACCTTTCTACAACAGGTGGCAAGCAGAAATAGAAACATACATGAAAAGCAGCCTGGATCTCCACCCACTGGCTAAAGATAATATTACAGTATAAGAATATGCAATGCTCCATATTGCCTAGCTAAAAAAAAAAGCTAAAATAATCTTTTTGTTTAAAGTCCTGATCAAAATAAGTAAAAAAATAAAATATACATAAAACTAATACACAGTCCCTTTGGGTTTCATGTGAAGACGCTGCGTATTTCTGGTGCCTGGGATGTCTTGGAGCTGCGTACAGCTACCCATAGACATACATGTGTGAAGGCAGCTGTACACAGCTATAGGTTCCTGAGTTCATGAGTGCCCTTACACTTTGCACAACAATAGGGAAATGCCGTTCTGTGTGTCTGCTGCAGCTGGGATTGTCACTTGCATCTGCAGCAAAGATCCATCCAGTGTGGCAGGGATGAGCTCAGGTGCGTTCGGATACAGTCCAAACCTGTCTGACAGCCAATCATAGGCAGTGGAGGAATTCTTGCATATGTGCAACTGCATAGCAAATAATACCTCTACCCCCTATGAACTCCCCCTCTGCATCACTTACTACTCTACCCTGAACTCCACCTCATTTACTCCTGACCCCTGAACTCCACCTCACTTACTCTTGACCCCTGAACTCTGCATCACTTACTACTGACCCCTGAACTCTGCATCACTTACTACTGACCCCTGAACTCTGCTTCACTCACTACTGACCCCTGAACTCTGCATCACTTACTACTGACCCCTGAACTCTGCATCACTTTCTACTGACCACTGAACTCCACCTTACTTACTACTGATCCCATAACTCTGCTTCACTCACTACTGACTCCTGAACTCCACCTCAATTACTACTGACCCCTGAACTAAACCTTACTTACTACTGACCCCTGAACTCCACCTTACTTACTACTGACCCCTGAACTCCACCTCATTTACTACTGACCCCTGAACTCCACCTCACTACTGACTCCTGAACTCCACCTCATTTACTACCGACCCCTGAACTCCACCTCACTTACTACTAACTCCTGAACTCCACCTCATTTACTACTGACCCCTGAACTCCACCTTACTTACTACTGGCCCCTGAATTCCACCTTAATTACTACTGACCCCTGAACTCCACCTCACTACTGACTCCTGAACTCCACCTCATTTACTACTGACCCCTGAACTCCACCTTACTTACTACTGACCCCTGAATTCCACCTTAATTATTACTGACCCCTGAACTCCACCTTAATTACTACTGACCCCTGAACTCCACCTTACTTACTACTGACCCCTAAACTCCACCTCGCTTACTACTGACCCCTGAACTCTGCATCACTTACTACTGACCCCTGAACTCCACCTTACTTACTACTGACCCCATAACTCTGCTTCACTTACTTCTGACCCCTGAACTCCACCTCACTTATTACTGACCCCTGAATTACACCTCAGTTACTACTGCCCCCTGAAATCCACCTCACTGCTGACCCTGAACTCCACCTCACTGCTGACCCTTGAACTCTGCATCAGTTACTACTGACCCCTGAACTCCATCCTCCTCCCCCATGGTGGATTAAATACCTTATGACTCCCATTTCCTGATCACATACAAATAGGATCTCTTGAGGAAGCTGTTGGCGAAACGCGTAATGAACTGTTGGTGCCTGTATTTTGATTCAATCGTTTGGCTGTGAAATAGAAGACTATTGCAAATACATCTATATTCACCACTTCAGAGGCCACCCATATAGATTTCTTTGTCCAGCTGTATCTGTACATATGGGAGAACTTTTACATTTTTATACCTATGCATTAGTCTATATGACATGCTTTTACAATGCTATTTAACAAATTTTGATATTTTTATATACCTTTGAGTATTTCTTCCCAATTGGGATTACCAAGGCAGACGCTAAAGTCCGTTTCTACTTTTTCTTTTCTGTCTCAATTACTCCTGACCCCTGAACTCTGCATCACTCACTACTGACCCCTGAACTCCACTTCACTTACTCCTGACCCCTGAAATCTGAATCACTTACTACTGACCCCTGGACTCTGCATCACGTATTACTGACCCCTAAACTATGCTTCACTTTCTACTGACCCATGAACTCCACCTCATTTACTACTGACCCCTGAGCTCCACCTTACTTTATACCGACCCCTGAACTCTGCATCTCTTACTACTGACCCCTGAACTACACCTCACTTACTACTGAGTGGTGAAATCCACCTCAATGCTGACCCCTGAACTCTGCATCACTTATTACTGACCCATAAACTCTGCATCACTTACTACTGACCCCTAAACTCCACCTCATTTATCACTGACCGCTGATCTCCACCTCATTTACTACTGACCCCTGAACTCCACTCTACTACTGACCTCTGAACTCTGCATCACTTACTACTGACCCCTGAACTCTGTCTCAATTACTACTAACCTCTGAACTCTGCTACACTTACTACTGAACCCTGAACTCTGCTTCACTTACTACTGAACCCTGAACTCTGCACCACTTACTAATGACCCCTGAACTCTGCACCACTTAATACTGACCTGTGGATTCCACCTCATTTACTACTGACCCCTGAACTCCACCTTACTTACTACTGACCCCTGAACTCTGCATCACTTACTACTGACCCCTGAACCCTGTCTCACTTACTACTGAACCCTGAACTCTGCTTCACTTACTACTAACCCCTGAACTCTGCACCACTTACTACTGACCCCTGAACTCTGCACCACTTACTACTGACCTGTGAACTCCACCTCATTTACTACTGACCCCTGAACTCCACCTTACTTACTACTGACCCCTGAACTCTGCATCACTTACTACTGACCCCTGAACTCCACCTTACTTACTACTGACCCCTGAACTCTGCATCACTTACTACTGACCCCTGAACTCTGCATCACTTACTACTGACCCCTGAACTCTGTCTCACTTACTACTAACCCCTGAACTCTGCATCACTTACTACTGACCTGTGAACTCCACCTCATTTACTACTGACCCCTGAACTCCACCTTACTTGCTACTGATCTCTGAACCCTGCATCACTTACTACTGACCCCTGAACTCTGTCTCACTTACTACTAACCCCTAAACTCTGCTTCACTTACTACTAGCCCCTGAACTCTACATCACTTACTACTAACTCCTGAACTCTGCACCACTTACTACTGACCCCTGAACTCCACCTCATTTAGTACTGACCCCTGAACTCCATCCTTAGTTACTACTGACCCCTGAAGTCTGCTTCACTTACTACTGACCCCTGAACTCTGCATCTCTTACTAGTGATCCCTGAGCTCCACTTCATTTACTACTGACCCCTGAACTCAACCTCATTTACTACTGACCCCTGAACTCCACCTTACTTACTACTGACCCCTGAACTCTACATCACGTACTACTGACCCCTGAACTCCACCTCATTTGCTATTGACACCTGAACTCCACCTTACTTACTACTGACCCCTGAACTCTACATCACTTACTACTGACCCCTGAACCCCACCTTACTTACTACTGACCTCTGAACTCTGCATCATTTATTACTGACACCTGAACTCTGCACCACTTGCTACTGACCCCTGAACTTTGCATCACTTACTACTGACCCCTAAACTCTGCCTCAATTAATACTGACCCCTGATACTCTGCATCACTTACTTCTAACCTCCGAACTCCACCTCACTTACAACTGACCCCTGATATCCACCTCACTTACTACTGACCCCTAAAATCCACCTCACCTACTACTGACCCCTGAACCACACCTCACTTACTCCTGACCCCTGAACTCTGAATCACTTACTACTGACCCCTAAACTCTGCCTTACTTACTACTGACCCCTGAACTCCACTTTACTTACTACTAACCCCATAACTCTGCTTCACTTACTTCTGACCCCTGAACTCCACCTCACTTATTACTGACCCCTGAAATCCACCCCACTGCTGACCCCTGAACTCTGCATCACTTACTACTGACCCCTGAACACCACCTCAATTACTCCTTACCCCTGAACTCTGCATCACTTACTACTGACCCCTGAACTCCACCTCATTTATTACTGACCTCTGAACTCCACCTCATTTACTACTGACCCCTGAACTCCACCTCATCTACTACTGACCCCTGAACTCCACCTTACTTACTACTGACCCCTGAACTCTGCATCACTTACTACTGACCCCTGAACTCCACCTCATCTACTACTGACCCCTGAACTCCACCTCATCTACTACTGACCCCTGTGCTCCACCTTACTTACTACTGACCCCTGAACTCTGCATCACTTTCTACTGACCCGTGAACTCTGTCTCAACTAGTTACAAATGCACAGAACTGCATTTCCCTATTGTTGTGCAAAGTGTAAGGGGTCAGTAGTAAGTGATGCAGAGTTCAGGGAACAGTAGTAAATGAGGCAGAGTTTAGGGTTCAGTAATAAGTGATGCAAAGTTCAGGGGTCAGTAGTAAGTGATGCAGAGTTCAGGGATTAGGAGTAATTGAGGTAGCGTTCAGGGGTCAGGGATAATTGAGGTGGCATTTAGGGGTCAGTAGTACGTGATGCAGAGTTCAGGGGTTAATAGCAAGTGATGCAGAGTTCAGGGGTCAGCAGTGAGGTGGATTTCAGGGGTCAGTAGTAAGTGAGGTGTAGTTCAGGGGTCAGTAGTAAGAGATGCAGAGTTAAGGGGTCAGTAGTAAATGAGGTGGAGTTCAGGGGTCAGTAGTAAGTGATTCAGAGTTCAGGGCTTAGTAGTAAGTGATTCAGAGATCAAGCCGGGGTCCAACACAGGATGTCAATCTGGAACAGGCAGGAGCAGGTCCGTGAAGTAAGCCAGGTTCAGAGCCAGGAGAGAAGCCAGAGCAGGTCAGGGTAAGCTGGGTCAGTAACAGGTAATCAAACAAGAGCACACAGCACAGGAACACAGGATACGAGCTGACGATAATCCAGCGATTTGTGAGAGCCACTGGAGTCCTTATCTAGGCCAGTAAACACTGGTAATTAGCAAATTTTGCGAATGTACGTTCGCCGTTGCATGCCGCTCGCTGATGCGCATGCGTGAATTAGCACAGCCATATTGGATATTGGCATATCTGCCAGCTCTTCTCTGGATTCTTCCCTGACAGTGCCTCCCCCGAGGGGCAGCCTCTGGATGCCCAGGCCTGCCCATTTTTCTTTGAATCTGTTGAAGAACTCCTGAAGAAGTCTAGGAGCATGCACATTATTTGCTGGTTCCCATGAGTTCTCCTCAGGTGGATATCCTTGTAATTTAATGAGGTATTGCACTTGTCTCTCCCTCTTTAGACCATCCACAATGGCCTCCACTTCATACTCTGTGTCTTCCTCTACAGTAACTGGTGGTGGAGGTCTCTCTTCTCTCATTTCTCAGGAAATGAGCTGAACACTGCTGGTTTGAGTAAGGAGATGTGGAAGACTGCATGGATTTTATACGAGTTTGGTAGGTTCAGTTCAAATGCTACAGGGTTGATTTCTCTCTTAATCTCGAAAGGTCCAATAAATCTTGGGCCCAATTTCCGAGAGGGGCACGTGAGTTTGAGATTTGTGGAAAGTCAAACCTTATCCCCAATCTTCAGTACTGGATTATCTCTTCTCCTTTTGTCAAAATGTTTTTCTGTAATCCTCCTGAGCTTTCTGCGGTGCTTCCTGAAGTGTTTGGTAGTTGTTTTGAATGAAGGTAAGCCTATCCTGGACTGCAGGTGCTGAAGCTTCTGGGATAACAGCTGGCGGAAAGGAGGGGTGGAAACTGTAGTTTACCCAGAATTGTGATTGGTTAATAGCAGGGAAATTTCCCGGTAGGCCGCCTGCCCTAGGGCTGCTTTGAGCTCTGGCTGCAGGAGCGCCCAGGGCCGATCCAAATGCGGAGTCCTCTTCTCCTTCCCTCCGCTTGTGTAATCACACAAAGAGCGGGTATCTCCTCCCACTGTGTCATGGAGCTGGCCGAAAATTTCCGATCCCACTGTCACAAAGCCCCACCTCCTAGACCATGATAGATGACTAGGAGGCGGGGCTTTGAACCAGTGGACGGCCGCCGAACGATTCAGACCTCAGCTCCATGACACAGCGGGAGGAGATACCTGCTCCGTGTAATCAAGGCACCGGCCAGGCTGCAGATGGGCACAGTGAGGTGACATTGTGTTGGAACAGTGAGGCTGCAGATGGGCACAGTGAGACTGCATTGTTGGCACAGTGAGGCTGCACTGTTGGCACAGTGAGGCTGCAGATATATATATATATATATATATACAGTATCTCACAAAAGTGTGTAGACTCACATTTTTGTAAATATTTTATTCTATCTTTTCATGTGACAACACTGAAGAAATGACATTTTGCTACAATGTAAAGTAGTGAGTGTACAGCTTCTATAACAGTGTAAATTTGCTGTCCCCTCAAAATAACTCAACACACAGCCATTAATGTCTAAACCGCTGGCAACAAAAGTGAGTACACCCCTAAGTGAAAATGTCCAAATTGGGCCCAATTAGCCATTTTCCCTCCCCGGTGTCATGTGACTTGTTTGTTACAAGGTCTCAGGTGTGAATGGGGAGCAGGTGTGTTAAATTTGGTGTTATCGCTCTCACTCTCTCATACTGGTCACTGAAAGTTCAACATGGCACCTCATGGCAAAGAATTCTCTGAGGATCTGAAAAAAATAATTGTTGCTCTACATAAAGATGGCCTAGGTTATAAGAAGATTGCCAAGACCCTGAAACTGAGCTGCAGCACGGTGGCCAAGACCATACAGCAGTTTAACAGGACAGGTTCCACTCAGTACAGGCCTCGCCATGGTCGACCAAAGAAGTTGAAGGCACATGCTCAGCATCATATCCAGAGGTTGTCTTTGGGAAATAGACGTATGAGTGCTGCCAGCATTGCTGCAGAGGTTGAAGGGGTGGGGGGTCAGCCTGTCAGTGCTCAGACCAAACGCCGCACACTGCATCAAATTAGTCTGCATGGCTATCGTCCCAGAAGGAAGCTAAAGATGATGCACAAGAAAGCCCGCAAATAGTTTGCTGAAGACAAGCAGACTAAGGACATGGATTACTGGAACCATGTCCTGTGGTCTGATGAGACCAAGATAAACGTATTTGGTTCAGATGGTGTCAAGCGTGATTGGCGGCAACCAGGTGAGGAGTACAAAGACAAGTGTATCTTGCCTACAGTCAAGCATGGTGGTGGGAGTGTCATGGTCTGGGGCTGCACAAGTGCTGCACTGGGGAGCTACAGTTCATTGAGGGAACCATGAATGCCAACATGTACTGTGACATACTGAAGCAGAGCATGATCTCCTCCCTTCAGAGACTGGGCCGCAGGGCAGTATTCTAACATGATAACGACCCCAAATACACCTCCAAGACGACCCCTGCCTTGGTAAAGAAGCTGAGGGTAAAGGTGATGGACTGACCAAGCATGTCTCCAGACCTAAACCCTATTGAGTATCTATGGGGCATCCTTAAATGGAAGGTGGAGGAGCGCAAGGTCTCTAACATCCACCAGCTCCGTGATGTCGTCATGGAACTTCACCTCAATTACTCCTGACCCCTGAACTCTGCTTCACTTACTACTGACCCCTGAACTCCACCTCATTTACTACTGACCCCTGAACTCGGTATCACTTACTACTGACCTCTGAACTTGGGCCTCACTAGAGACCGGTGACATCACTGAGAATGCAGCCTATCCATTCACTAGAGACCGGTGACATCACTGAGAATGCAGCCTATCCATTCACTAGAGACTGGTGACATCACTGAGAATGCAGCGGATCCATTCACTAGAGACTGGTGACATCACTGAGAATGCAGCCTATCCATTCACTAGAGACTGGTGACATCACTGAGAATGCAGCCTATCCGTCCACTCGAGACCAGTGACATCACTGAGAATGCAGCCTATTAATTTACTAGAGACCAGTGACATCACTGAGAGTGCAGCCTATCCATTTACTAGAAATCAATGACATCACTGAGAGTGCAGCCTATCCATTCACTAGAAATCAATGACATCACTGAGAGTGCAGCCTATTAATTTACTAGAGACCAGTGACATCACTGAGAGTGCAGCCTATCCATTCACTAGAAATCAATGACATCACTGACCCATCCATCTCCCTTCCATGAACAGGTCCTCTTTCCTAGCCGATAATACATTAGGATGATGGAGAGGGACTTTGCACCTCGCTCATCAACAACCAAACTTTGCCGCACTCTTCCAAAACCATCCATCACCAGACTTCCCAAGTACTCGAGCTGCAACTTACTACCCAAGACGACTTTTCTAAGTAGGAATATGTTTAAAAAGTAAAATCTTTATTGCTCCTTTAAACGCACTGCGCTCCGTGATAAATTCCCGTATTTTGACTGTTAATATGTTTGAATGAAAATTATTTATACATTTCGGTGTGGTTGAACGCTTTTCATTTGATTGCCGCCTGTAGAAATGAAAGCAGAGTAGCAGGAAATTTACATGTCACGCCGTGATGTATACCTAGATGGTGAAATGATCGCGCTGCAGATGAACACCACCTAAAAATCATTTGCATCAAACTGTGACAACTGCAATTTCTGACAAGGCCTCTTAGTTTTTTTCCCGGGGATAATATCGAGGTAATCTGGCGCAGGAGGGGGGGGGGGGGTGGCGGTTGCTCCTTAATACGTTTTAAAAAGCAGGAAGACATTGGGGATGTTGTCATTGGCGGCTGCACGGAGAGCTGCAGATGAAAAGTGAATTTTATTTAAAAATATGCACGTAGGATAAGATGCATGGCATTCATCAGCCCCCATAGTCATGGTTAAGCTGAGATAGCGACAATCCCATATTACCGCCATATGTGCTCAGGAATAAAGACGTGACAATAAAAATGATATCGCCGCCCGGTAGAAGTGAATATACCGAGGGCACCAGGCCTGAAAAATGGCCAATTTCTATAAACACAAAGGAAAGTAAGCATGGGCAAAATTTATATCTAATCAAAATCAAAAGGATTCCAGGTTAACAGCCCCCCCCCCCCCCACATGTTCCAATATTTTCTTACAATCCAATTTTAACGATGTTTAACCACTTAACTACCCAGGCCAATTCTGACATTTCTCACCTACATGTAAAAATCATTATTTTTTTGCTAGAAAATTACTGAGAACCCCCCAAACATTATACAGTGGAACCTTGGATTACAAGCATAATCCGTTCCAGGAGAATGCTCGTAATCCAAAGCACTCGCATATCAAAGCGAGTTTCCCCATAGAAGTCAATGGAAACGAAGATAATTAGTTCCGCATTGACTTCTATTGCATGCAATACCGCATGTGGCCAGAGGTGGGGGGGGCGCCGGAGAGCCTCAGAAATACTTGGGGACAGCACAACTGAACTCGGAAACCCTCAGAAAGGCTCGGAAACACTCGGGAACGGAGTATTTCTGAGTGTTTACAAGTATTTCCGAGTGGTTCCAAGTATTTCCGAACGGCTCCGAAACATTCCGAGCGTCACTGGCGCCCCCCACATCTCTGCCCAAATGCGGTACTGCACACCCCATTAGCTTGAATTCTGCTCGTTTTGCGAGACAACACTCGCAAACCAAGTCAGGATTTAAAAAAAAAAAAAGTTGCTCGTCTTTCAAAATGCTCGTTAACCGCGTTACTCGTTAACCAAGGTTCCAGTGTATATGTTTTTTTTTAGCAGAGACCCTAGAGAATAAAATTTTTATGCATTAAAAAAAAAAAAAACAGTAAAGTTAGCCCAATTTTTTTTGCATAATGTGAATGATGATGTTACGCCGAGTAAATAGATACCCAACACGCTTCACGCTTCAAAATTGCGCACACTCATGGAATGGCGTAAAACTGCGGTACTTAAAAATCTCCATAGGCGACAACATTTTTACAGGTTACATGTTTTGAGTTACAGAGGAGGTCTAGGGCTGGAATTATTGCTCTCGCTCTAACGTTCACGGCGATACCTCACATGTGTGATTTGAACGCCGTTTACATATGTGGGCGCGGCTTACATATGCATTTGCTTCTGCGAGCAAGCACACGGGGACAGGGGCACTTTAAATTTAATGTCTTTTATTGTTAATTTTGCTTTTATCTTTCTAGTTTGATGCTTTCTTTTTAATTTTTTTTTTATTTGATCAACTTTTACAACTTCATTACTGCTATACTATGTGCGTCCATAAAGGGCCCAGGAGCGCCGGCTCCTCTCTCCTGGCACCTCTCTATCACCACAGATAGATTCATGCATTGGTCGCTGCTGACACCCCCTATTCAGGTGTCCGGCCCCTTTTCGGGCACCTGGCACCTGAATTACAGCGGCGGGGGTGTTTTTTGGAAGCACCTGATTAGAGCCATAGGCTCTAATAGGCTCCCAAAAATGTGAACAGCGGGTGCAATGCTGTGCGTTCGCTATTCATTTGATGGGCACAGTGGCTGCGCTTGATGGGCACAGTGGCTGCATTTGATGGACTATTCACAACACAAACACAGCTAGCACAACCCCTTTCTCAGCTCATACGAAATCAAATGAGGTTTCAATTAGACAGAAGCAGTTATTAAGTAAGCTGGCACCAGGGGCTGACTGGCAACTTTTGGCCCAGGGAGCAAGTACAACCCAGAGGCCCATGGTGGCCCTTCCCTGACTCCTCCTGACCCCCATCCCAGGCTGATGCTCCACTCCAGGTATTCTCTGCTCCCCGGGCGGGTCCAGCTGGGCAGCTCCTGCTGCACCGACTCAGGGTTCCCACACTGGAAGCCACGATGAAGTCGCGCAGGGATGTCGGATTCCATGTCACGGCAGTTTGAACAAGGGCTAAGGCCTGTTTCACACAAGCTTCAGTTTGTATAAGAGAAGTGTAAACAGCAAGCTTTTATGAAACTTTCAGCAAGCTTTTGTCAAGCTTCAAGTAGCTGTCTCTGAGGCTATAAAGCGCCCTTCTGCTCTTGTTTGGGAATGTTAAACACAGATCCTAATAGAAGTGCACTGATGAGGCGGTACTGACGGGCACTGATGAGGCATCATTGATGAGGTGGCACTGATGGGTACTGATAGGCGGAACTAATATGCAGCACTGATGGGCACTGATAGGTGGAACTAATATGCAGTACTTATGGGCACTGATAGGCACTGATAGGCGGCACTGATAGATGACATTGATAGGCAGCACTAATAAGGAGACACTGAAAGGCATCACTGATTGACATTGCTGGTTGGCACTGGTGGGCATCACTGATGGGGGTGCACTGATAATATTTGCACTGATTATCAGTGCAGATGTCTCCACTGAGAAAAGCCACTTTTCGGCTCTCCTCTCCTCATATGCTGTCAGTGTGAGGAGAGGAATGCCGATACCCGTCACCTTCTATTTACACTATGATCAGCTTTGATTGGACACAGCTGATCACATGGTAAAGAGCCTATGTCATAGGATCTTAAACCATAAATAGTGATGCGCTGTATCCGAGCAACACACTGCACTCAGGATTCTGAGCTAGCTTAAGTACATACTGACGATGACAGCTGACGACACGTTTCGGACCTTGTAGTCCTTCTTCAGAAGCTTATGTCATATTGGGTCATGAAAGTTCTATAATGTAGATACATTGGGGGTTAATTACGAAAGGCAAATCCACTCTGCACTGCAAGTGCACTTGGAAGTGCAGTCGTTCCAAATCTAAGGGGTAGATCTGAAATGAGGGGGAAGCTCTGCTGATTTATCATCCAATCATGTGCAAGCTAAAATGCTGTTTTTTATTTTCCTTGCATGTCCCCCTCGGATCTACAGCGACTTTACTTCCAAGTGCACTTGCAGTGCAAAGTGGATTTTCCTTTAGTAAATAACCCCCATAGTGTATTATTTATTTATTTTCAGGTACTTATATAGCCCTGTCAATTTACGCAGCGCTTTACATATACATTGTACATTCACATCAGTCCCTACACCCTCAAGGAGCTTACAATCTAAGGTCCCTAACTCACATTCATACATAGTAGGGACAATTTTAGACAGGATCCAATTAACCTACCAGCATGTCTTTGGAGTGTGGGAAGAAACCGGAGTACCCGGAGGAAACCCACATAGACACAGGGAGAACATGCAAACTCCAGGCAGGTAGTGTCGTGGTCGGGATTCGAACCAGTGACCCTTCTTACTGCTAGGCGAGAGTGCTACCCACTACACCACTGTGCCGCCCGTATTAGTAACATAGTAATTAATTTAAAGGTATATCAAAATGTATCAAAAAGAGCGCGCGGCTAGAGAGACGGCTAATACACACATGTGTTGCACTGGCAACAGTTCCTTTTTCCGGCTGTGGCACTGGGGTTGTGTTGGCCATCTGCAGCTGTTAAAGGTGGAGTTGGTGACAATTCCTCTTAAAACATACATTCAGACACGCCCACATGTCATCATAGTAGATGTCATGCCTTAGTACAGGTCACTGATTGGGTCTTACCTGGGTGTGGAGATGATGTCACACTCCTTCCGGCGAGATCCTGGGAAATACAGAGCAGCCAATATCTCATGAGAAATTCAAACGTCTGGCAATGTATCTGCATGTGAACTAGTGATGATTAAACATCCTCAGGTTCAGTTTATGAGCTTTTATCAGTGAATTGTTTGATAAGCGATACTCTGTTATTTAGTCATGTACACATATAGTGATATAATTCTACAGAAGCTCTATTGCTACAGCAGGTTTATTCTTTCTTGAGAAGAAGCGATTAATGTAAAGTTTTTTTTTTAATCCAAAATAATAAACATGTTATACTTACTATGTTATTGCACAGAGCAGTTCCTCACCTCCATTGGTGGCTGATGGAAAACACTATGCCACCACCCCGCACTGGTCGGTCGCACTACCCCCATCCCTGGCGGTGTCCGGCCGCTCCCCTGCTCTCCACGGCGGCAGCTTTCATTTCCTCCCTCCTCCTCGTCAGCAGCCAATCGGGAGTCTTCTCTTTTTGCCAATCGGAATACGGGTCTCACACCCGCTTCTAATTGGCCGGATTGAGGATGAGTGTTTCAACGGCGAATATCATTCGCCGTTGTAACACACCTGGGTGGGCTCCAGGTCGCATGCTCTGTGACCCGAGCCCACCCTATGTTGAAGCCTATTAGAGCCTCTGGCTCTAACCAGGTGCTTCTAAATAATCCCCAGCCGCTGTAATTCATGCACCTGGTCCCCCGAAAAGGGGCCGTGAATAGGGGGTGGCTGCGGCGGCCATGGATGGATTCATGCTGTGCATGAATCTATCCATTATGCATTAAAGGGTGGTGTGGAGAGAGGGGGCGGTGCCTGGGCGCCCCTAATGCAAGGGCCACCACTGCTAACTTCCTGTTCTGGGGTCCCCCACTGGCACTATCGGCTACTCCTCATCTATGTTTGCCCTCATACTAAGCTACTTGATACAGAGGCACATCTGTAGGCTCGCTCCCGAGGCTTGGCCACACCCCTGCTCCCCCCTCACAGGATTTGATTGACAGCAGCAGGAGCCAATGGCTCCCGCTGCTGCCTCTGTGTCCTGTGAGGAGAGGAGCTCAGATCAGATGGGCACAGTGCTGGATCAAGATAAGACTCGGGTAATTATAGAGGGAGGTGGAAGGGTGATACAATTATTGGGCCGTTTTTTACTTTAATGCAGGCAATGCATTAAAGTAAAAAAGAAAAGTGTGTTGCCTTTAGAACCACTTTAACCACTTGTCTACCGGGGCACTTTCACCCCCTTCCTGCCCAGGCCAATTTTCACCTTTCAGCGCTGTCACACTTTAAATGACAATTGCGCGGTCAAACAATACTGTACACAAACTAAATTGTGATCATTTTTTTGAGACAGACAGAGCTTTCTTTTGGTGGTATTTAATCACTACTGGTGTTTTTATTTTTTGCTAAACAAATACATTTCAAACATTCCGAATTTTTTTTCTGTTACAAAATGTTGTAAATAAGTCATTTTTCTCCTTTACTGATGTGCGCTGATGAGGCGGCACTGATGCACACTCATGGGCACTGATAAGGCTGCACTGATGGGCACTTATGGGCACTTATGAGGTGGCACTGATAGGAGGCACTGAGGCTGCACTGATGGGCACTGATGTGCACTTATGAGGTGGCACTGATAGGAGGCACTGAGGCTGCACTGATGGGCACTGATGGGCACTTATGAGGTGGCACTGATATGGGGCACTGAGGCTGCACTGATGGGCACTGATGGGGACTTATGAGGTGGCACTGATAGGAGGCACTGAGGCTGCACTATTGGGAACTGATGGGGATATTATGAGGTGGCACTGATAGGAGGCACTGAGGCTGTACTGATGGGCACTTATGACGTGGCACTGATAGGAGACACTTAGACTGCACTGATATGCGGCACTGATATGCGGCACTGATAGGCGGCACTGATGGGCACTTATGAGGCGGCACTGATAGGAGGCACTGAGACTGCACTGATATACGGCACTGATAGGTGGCACTGATGGGCACTTATGAGACAGCACTGATAGGAGGCACTGAGGCTGCACTGATGTGCGGCACTGATGGGCACTGATAGGCGGCACTGAAGGACACTGATAGGTAGCAATGATGGGCACTGAAAGGAGGCACTGATAGGCGGCACTGATATGCAGCACTGATGGGCCCTGATGGGTGGCACTAATCCCAGTCTGAATGATAGGCAGCAATGATGAGCACTGATAGGTTGCACTGATAGGCATCACTGATAAGCACTGACAGGCCGCACTAATGGGCACTGTTGGGGCTGCACTGATCATCAGGACTCTGATGATAAGTGCTCTGATTATCAGTGTTGATGTTTCCTGTGTGGATTGCGGCTTACCGGCTCTCCTCTCCTCCTGCGTTGTCAGCGTGAGATGAGGACTGCTGATAACCGACAAATCCTGTTTAGACTATGATCAACTGTGATTGGTTACAGCTGATCACATGGTAAAGAGCCGCTGTGATTGGCTCTTTACCCCGATCTGTGATCGGCTGTGTCCGAAGGACAGGTCGTCCTTTTGACACCATTGTGGAGATCCAGCACGAATCGCAGAAGGTGCTTGACACTCTTCAAGAAGAGGACTTCCAGGACACATTCCAGAAGTGGCGCTGGGCACACTGAATTGCTGTGCAAAGGGACTATTTTGAAGGTGATAGTGTATAAACATAGATAAATAAAGTGCTTACTTGTAAACAGAGCGAATCTCGAAACTTTTTGATACCCCCTCATATATGAGATGTTTTGCCATGCAAAGGATTTGTATTTCTGTCCATCCAGTCCTAAGATTTAGCAGCTAGGCCAAGCAGCACAGCCCTGTCCAGAGACTTGACTTTTCTCTGCTGGAGTAAAGCAACTCAACTTGGTCACCTCCCCACCTCCAGCCTGTGATTGGACATTGAAGGAACAGCAACAGACTGATGAGTTTAGTCTCTCTGTTGTCCCCTCCTTTCAGCACATGTGAATGCAGCACACCTGATTGGCTCCTAGTAGTACCCCTCCTTATCCCAGTCTGAGTGCTAGAGTTGCCACCTTTTCTTTAAAGCGGAGTTCCGGCGAAAATTTATTTTTTTGGTCCTAGTATTATTGCAAACGAAATTAAAAATCACAGTATACAATGATCTTGATCGATTATTTAAAGATATAAATTCCTTACTGTAAAATATCATTCCTCCGTTTGTGGCTGTTTCCATGATTAATGTGGGCATGTGAAGCCCAATCGAGATCGCTTCCTGGAATATGCATGGATAGGTGCATGCTGGGTAACCAGCATGCACCTCTCGATCTCGCGCATGCGCGATTCAACGGCGGCCGTAGTTCCAAGCACAGTACTGCCCACGGACTCCTGGGAAATGATGTGTCATCCTTGCCCAGGAGCACAGGCGAGGGAGGAAGTCTCGAGGAGCTCCACGGACCAGGAAGTGGCAGATTACAAGGACTACATAGCAACAGGGCATTTTAGGGTAAGTATAAAAAAAATGTTTCCTCCAAATGTTTGTTTATAGGTTTAAAGGTCTGGCAATCACTTGACTGAGTTCCCTAAGTACCCTCGGATGCAAGCCATCTGGTCCCGGTGATTTATTAATGTTAAGTTTCTCAAGTCTAATTTTAATTCTATCCTCTGTTAACCATGTAGGTGCTTCCTGTGTTGTGTCATGAGGATAAACACTGCAGTTTTGGTTACTGAAGCCCCTCGATTCACTCGTGAAGACTGAGGAGAAGAATAAATTCAATACCTTCGCCATCTCCCCATCCTTTGTAACCAGATGTCCTTCCTCATTATTTATGGGGCCAATATGGTCTGTCCTCCCTTTTTTTACTGTTTACATACTTAAAGAATTTCTTGGGATTTTTTTTGCTCTCCTCCGCTATGTGTCTTTCATGTTCTATCTTAGCCGTCCTAATTGCACCCTTACATTTCTTGTTGCATTCTTTATAAAGTCTGAATGCTGATGATGATCCCTCAACCTTGTATTTTTTGAAGGCCTTCTCCTTTGCTTTTATATGCATTTTTACATTGGAGTTAAGCCATCCAGGGCTTTTGTTCGCTCTTTTAAACTTATTACCCAATGGGATACATTGGCTAATGCCCTTATTTAATATGCTCTTAAAGCAAACCCATCTCTCCTCCGTATTCTTTGTTCCTAATATTTTATCACAATTTATGCCTTTTAGCAAGGTTTGTAGTTTAGGGAAGTTGGCTCTTTTGAAATTCAGTGTCTTTGTGTTCCCTTCATGTTTCCTATTTGTGTGATTTATACTGAAACTAATTGACCTGTGATCGCTGTTACCTAAATTGCCCCGTATTTCCACATCTGTTATCAGGTCTGTATTGTTGGTAATCAGTAGATCCAGTAATGTTTTATTTCTAGTTGGTGCATCTACCATCTGACCCATAAAATTGTCCTGCAAGACATTAAGGAACTGGCGAGCCTTAAATGAATGCGCGGTTCCCTCCACCCAGTCTATGTCTGGATAATTAAAATCCCCCATTATGATAACACTTCCCATCCTTGCTGCTAATCCAAATTGTGATAGGAGATCCGTCTCCACTTCATCCCTCAGGTTAGAGGGCCTATAGCATACTCCCAGTATTATTTTCCCCTTAGCCTCATCCCTTTGGAGCTCTACCCATAAAGATTCCACCTCCTCCCTAGCCCCCTCAGTGATGTCATCTCTCACATTCGCTTGTACATTATTCTTGATATATAGGCATACCCCTCCCCCTTTTTTACCCTCTCTGTCCTTGCGGTAAAGGGTATACCCTTGAATGCTTGCCAGCCAATCACGAGAGCTGTTGAACCAGGTCTCTGAAATTCCCACAAAATCCAAATCCTCCTCGTACAACAGTATCTCTAGTTTACCCAACTTGTCCGCCAGGCTCCTGGCATTGGTGAACATGCCACATAGTTTGGACCGGTCGCATATTGTCCTTGTATTGGGTGTTTCGAGATTGCAACTAGGACTTGCTACTATACTTACCTTGTGTTTTTGTGCTTTGGTTAACCTACCACTAATGCCCCCAATACTACCCTCTGGAATATCTTCCGCGCTGACTATCTCTACCTCTGGACCCTCCCCCTCATTGCCTAGTTTAAAAACCCCTCTAACTTTTTGGCCATCTTCATTCCCTGCAGATCTGCACCCTCCTCATTTAGGTGCAGTCCGTCCCTTCTATAGTACCGGTTATCGACTGAGAAGTCGGCCCAGTCCTTCAGGAACCCAAACCCCTCCTTACTACACCAGCTCTTCAGCCACTTGTTTACTTCCCTAATCTCCCTCTGCCTTTCTGGTGCAGACTGAAACCCGGACACATGATCCAAAACCAGGACTGTCCGGGGGAATCCTGGACAGGTGGCAACCCTACTGAGTGCTGCTGTACAAGGTATTACAAGAGGCTGAAATCAATTCAAATTCAAGTATTGTATACTAGTTGCATTTAAAATACATTTTATTATCTCATAATAATCCGATAGCTGCAATGATTACGGCCTGTTCACACCATGGGCGCACGCTATGGTGCGTATAACTTTCATGCTGGTTTGTGTTGTGTACTCGCGTTACGGTGTATTGTCACAATGCATTGCAGTTATTACATTTTTTTTTCTTTTAACAAAAAACAATTCATCCAACTCTTTTGCACAACAGGATATTGCAACACGCTACCGTGTAACGTGTTATTGTGCATTGTGTTGCAAACAAAAAATGCGGACATGCTGATTTCTAAGTTCTTTTATTTTTGTGTATCTGAATTAATATCCTTTATGTACTTTTCAAAAAGGAGTTTCTGCACGTGTGCCTTCATATAGTTTAATTTCATAAAATTTGTGGGTGATGCTCCCTCTCCCCCCCCCCTTTTTTTTTCTCACCCCATTTAGAATGGACACATCCTGGAGAGGAGGAAGGGGGGGGAGACACAATCAAAGAGCACGCGCCTTGGGCGATCGTCCGTCCATTTACTCCTTCTATATGAATATTTGCTCCTCATAGTCAGACTACGGGGAATATTAGCATTTGAATAAATTATTCATCGCCTTCCTGAGAAATCACGGCGATGGCTTCTCCGGAATTATAACGCGACGATCCGCCTTGCCGCAGAAAAGGGAAGGCTGTCATTTTTTTCTTCAATTACAAAAGGCAAATATTTATTATTTATAAGTATTCACCTTGTATAGGCTTAACTGTTATTTATGAACCTGTTGCATAGTGATTTGAAATGTAACTCATTATTTTTAGCCTTAGGGTGTTGTAAAGGAAGACCGGCTTTATTTAATGGTGCTCTGTTAGGCAGTGCAATTACACTGTAATCATTATGTAGAATGTGCTATTAATTAAACCAATTTCTGGCTAGAACATTCTCTTCTGCAGGGCTTAATCTTAATCTTCTGGCATCCTTCACGCTGTTTTTCATGAATTAACCCGTTCCGGGATGAGCTGAACGAAGGCACGTCTTACAGGATCTTACAAACTTCTGATTTCCGCTGTGATGGGACTACTAAAAGGGCTACTCCACCCGTAACAACTTCCTCACATTGGGTAGAGAAGCCTTTAATTCTGGGAGGGCTGGAAACCAATGTCCTTGTGGGGGGGAAACAGAACCAAGTGGTCCTTTCATGGCAGATACAGATTTCTATGGGCTAAAGTGGGTGTGGGTCAGGTGCAGCATGGGGCTGCAGGAGTAATCACACTGAGGTCCAGATGGCAGAAACCAGTGTATTAAGGGAACTTGTTAAACAGTACAAAAGCCCAGCGGTGAGGTTACACACCCAGGAACTCACAGTCAATGCAGCAGTCAGCAGTAGTAGGCCAGAGCTGAAAAAAACGCTTGCTGAGGGAGGTGGGGTGCAACGTGATCAGTCCAACCCAAGAGGGAGCTTGCAGAGGGGTAGGCGTAGTCCCTGAGCTTTCCCTACTCCTTTGGATCTTCTCCCTACAGACTGGTATACTCCCCCTACACTAGCCACTTCGCCAAAGCACGTCAAACCCTAAGGGCAGGGACTTAAAAAGACTCTGCCTGACCCAAGATGACTGCCAGGGTCAGGTGGATGCAAAGTAGCCAACTGGTACTGGAACCAAGGAAACCAAGATGACCAAAGGGAACCAAGATGGCTGCCAGGGGTCACCTGGATGCAGCGTAGCCATCCGGAACCAAGGGAACAATAGAGAAACCAAGTTTCTCTTGACCTTCCCTACAGCTGCAGTACAGCTCTGGTCAAGTGCCACCTATAGTGGAGAACACAGACTGTACCTCCCTACATGGGTGTTCCAAGCAAAGTGTCTTAGTTACTATTGGGCATGGTGAATGTTGGGTGTTCTCAGAGCACCTAGTTTAGGGCCTGCGTCAATGGGCTTTTGTTTACTTCAAATGGGTTTTGTAGTTCCATACATGTCTATGTGGATGCAAAATGCAGGTTAGAAGTTCAACTGCAGGTTAGATCTACCTGCCAGTGATTTCTGAATGACCTCTAAAGCGTTCAAATCTGATGTCAAATTGATGCCATCAAGCCCAAAAGCCCACTGACACAGGACTTTATTAAGACACGTCATGTTACATCTTCCAATATAATGTTTCTTAGTGGCTCTTGTCATTTGGCCACATGATAGCTCAGAAGCCAGTGCAGGATGACCTCCCTCTGTCGGATATTTTGACTGCAGGTCTAAATGGGAAGAAGATGGTATGAATGGTATAGTATCTCCACCCAAGGCCACCAACCCAATATATAACGGTATATCTTATTGATACAGGCCCAGAGGGACAAGTACCCCTCATTCCTCCCTTAGATTCATCTCAACCTGGGCCTCTAGAAACATGGCTGTAAGACTACCTCCTCCCAGCCCGGAATACATATGACTGGCTACTAGCTTTACATTTCAGCCAAGCTACTTCCATCATTAGCCGTTGAGTCTTCCATTTACCTAAAGAGAAGTTACTAGAGGAATCTTGTGGTGGCAAATGGCTCAGGTGGCAGAAAAATCTCTCCCAATGAAGCCATGCCGGTGATCAGACCTTGTCCACCACTCAACTCAAAACAGGGAAATCCCTATTGGCTGGTGATCTTTGATAGCAGGGACCTCCATTGTTCTTTGGACATGCAGGAACAGATCATGTTGCCCAGTCAGTTTCTCTAGTTGGCCAAGTGCTGCATGGCAGAAAATAAGTGAAAATCTAGTTTACTGGTATGGGTAACAGGAATTGTCTCAGCTATCCAGGTCATGGCGAACAGTACTATCTAGTAGTAGGTCAAATACAATTGGACATGTTCTGTAATGTTGAAGATGTTTCATAGTTTATCTAAGACACTTCTTCTGTTCTAATAAGTGTCAGGAAGATACAGCCCATAAAGTGGTGACAGCACTGCTACTCTGTAGATACTGTGCAGTTAGTGAATGTTCTCACCGCAAGGCAGGAAGTGTGTTACTGGCAGAAGCACCATGTAAAAATAAAGGGAAAAAAGCAAAAAAAAAAAGGCTCCCGACTGCGCATGTGAAAACTGCACAGCACCCTGTGAATGGTCCCGTAGCCAGTGAAGTGTCCCAAGAGGCTACGGGCAGAAAAAAGGGTAAAAAAGAAAAAAATTGTAGTACATTTTCCATACCACGCTCCTATATGCAAACAAACATGTGTAATAAATGATATTCTAAATGCAATAATAAAGTCCATCAACCGTCGCCAAATGTCTCCGGTCAAGTGAAGGTGAAAAACTTCTTGTTGAATGTGAAGAATTAAAGTGTCTTCTACCACCGATTAATAGGCAAACATCCTACTCTCCAAACAGACATTAATCCCATTACAGGTAGTCATAAAAAAGAGATGTATCCTCCAATGGAAAAACGACCCAGAAAACAATACATCCGCCAACGAAGGTTTGGGTTCATAAATATCAAAGAGAGAAGAGAGAACTCCTCATGGTGTAGCTTGTAACTTTTTATTACTCAAATAAATATATGCACTTACAGTTCAGTAAATCTTGAAATGCCCATAAAAACCGAGCAGGCACGCCAATCTCATTCCACCTGCGTTCCAAAGGGATGGCGGAAGTGACTAACTGACTCAATGCGTTTCGTCAGCAACGTCTGACGTCATCAGAGGTCTGAGGCAAACTTTTGCTTGAACTGCCTAGGAAATCTGCGCAGAAGTGGGGTGGGTACCTCTCAAAACCAGTTCCCCCCCCTTAAAAAAAGTTAGAAAGGATGGGGGGGGAAGCAGAACTTCCAATTAGGGGTGCAGTTCCACTTTAGGCACATGTGCAAAGACAGGCAAGGTTTCACATTTTCCTACTAGAAGTCTGTGCACTTGTGCAGGAAACCCAGCACATGCCCAAATGGTCAGGGAAACCAGCCCAAGAGCAGACGTGTCGTAGGGTGCTCTCAGGAACCAAGCCCTATAGTGCATTCCTGTATGTGCAGGGGGCAGGGAAGACTTCTCACCTGGGCGGGAAACATGGAACAAAGCAGTACAAATAAAGTTCTTTGTTGAAAAAAAAAATAATAATTTGCCATTTAAAGAGAGGGAAGGTGGCGGAGGCAGGGAGGCACAACACCACCTTTAGACTAGGTTTACACCTAGCACCTTGTGATCACATGTATTTTAATGCTTTCTTTGCACATTTTTGCGTTAAGCACATAGGACAGTCTATTCATTTGAACAGGTTGCCCTATGGGTGACAGACACGCCAAAGAAGCCCATGTACCGTTTAAGGCATTGAGCTTTGCGGTTTTTGTACCACTCGCTTTGATGTGTTTGCTGTGCATTTTGCCGCACACAAAAACGCTGCATTTGGAGCAGTGCCGGGACAAGGTACTCTGGAGCCCAGGGCGAACATGCCAAATTGTGCCCCCCCCCAAGATTTATGATTATGTTTCCTCAAAAATCCCCCCTCCCCCAAAAATTGAGCACTAATCTGCATGCTCCCCCTAAGCATAAATCCCCCTTCCTCCCAGTACAAATCCACGCCCTTGCTGAAATCCCCTCTCCTGGGACAATTCTTTGCCCCACCCAGCTCAAATCCTCTATCTCCCCAAATCCCCCCCCCAAAAAAACTCCCCCCTCCTAGCACATGTCCTCCACCCCTCAAATTTCCCCTCCAAGCACAAAACCTCTCCCCCCATTCCAAATCCCCTCCTCCTAGCACAAATACCCCCAATCCTCCCTACTAGCATAAATCAACCCCCCCCCCCAAAAAAAATTCCCCCTCCTAGCACAAGTCCTCAACTCCTCAAATCTCCCCACCGAGCACAAAACCTTTCCCCCCATTCCAAATCCCCTCCTCCTAGCACAAATACCCCCAATCGTCCCTACTAGCATAAATTCCCCCCCCCCAAAAAAAACTTCCCCCTCCTAGCACATGTTCTCCACCCCTCAAATTTCCCTTCCGAGCACAAAACCTCTCCCCCCATTCCAAATCCCCTCCCCCTAGCACAAATACCCCCAATTGTCCCTACTAGCATAACCCCCCCCCCCCCCCCAACAAAAAAAAAATTCCGATCTTAGCACAAATCCCTCCTCACAACCATATTACCTTTTCTGGCACATACCCCCCAAATCCCCCCTCCTGGCACAAATCCTCTTCACCCATCTCCCTTCCAACACAAATCCCCCCAAATCACCGCTCCTAGCACACCTACCCAAATTTCCCCTCCTAGAACAATTCTTACCCCCTACCACCCTCCGCCAAATTCCCCCGTCCCCCCAATCTGCTTGTGGTGCCCCCTACCCCACATGGTACCACAGTGCCCAGGGCAGCTGCCCCTCCTGTCCACCCCTTGTCCTGGCCCTGGTTTGGAGTGCCATGAATGGCACTGCAAGCGCGACACTTATTTTTTTTTTTTGCGAATGCTCCGATGTGATTGCAGCCTTGGGTGAAGGTTCACTTTATATGAATTGTAACATTTAAATAAAGTCTGAAGTTAAAAAAAAAGTAAAAATAAGCACTGTGATGCATTAAACAATGCATGGAAGCGCATGTGCGCACTTTTCACACCAGGACGCATGCATTGTTGCGTGACCTAACCAGCTGGTGTGAATGAGACCTATGATATAAGAAGGTATCTCGATTTTCCATTACACCAAAATTTTTCATTAAAGCCCGGATCCTAATTCATAACAAACACACAAAAAAAGATATAAACTTCATTACTTTATACTGCAATATTTCTGCTCACAGTCATGCGAATTAACTAACAGAATGGCGCTGGCGTCAAGCCTTCCGTTCCGATATCTATTTCTCCCCGCCTGTCTTCCCCTCTATGGCAAGACATCGGTTTTTGCCAATCTGTGAAATAGCTCCATTGCGCACTACATTGATCAGCTTTTTAATATACATTGTTGACCTTAATGACGGTCTATTGAGATGAGGGCAAGGCTTGTCTGATCAGGTTGAGATTAATCCCCGACCGCCGCCTCTGAAAATGCATGAAAATGCACTCCCTCTCTTTGTATTAAAACGGGCCCGAGGACTTATGATTGATTGACTAGTTTACAAATGAAGGTGATAAAATTAGTTTGAGGTGCACATACATTTCTTAAAGCGAGGCTGGCTGGCCCCTCGCACAATGAGGTTTGGACAGACAGGCAATCTGCACCGCGCGTCGAGATTTATTGACTTGCACCGTAATGTTACAATTGCAGCTGTGACTCTCAAATTCTTCCCCACTTTGCTTAAAAAAAGACATTACGGAGTTATGGGCTCCTCCGAAAGTCACTTTTCTAATAAATTCCTTCCTGGAGATGGAAACCGCAATTCGGATCTGGCGGTTTAACCTGCATGTAATGATAACGCTTATTTCGGTGATGGGATTGAATGGGAATAATGATGATTTTTTTCATCTTGTATCAAATTAGGAGGTTGAATGAATCGAGGTCCCAATGCAAAATTTTAAGGCTCAGTCCAGCCAAAACTGATATTTGAGTTTAGGGTGGACACAGCTGTGTTCTAACTAACCCAATGGAAGACCTTTGCATTGTAAATCCCAGGAAAATGATACCCTTTAACTTGTTAACTGTTTATTTTGTATTTTTGTTATTTTCTTATTTCTTTTTATATTGCTGTTTCACTATTATATTGTTGTTGTCATTATTATTATTGTATTGGTATTATTATTACATTGTTGCTACATTATTATATTATTATTATTGTGTTGTTACATAATTTTTTTGCTATTATTATTTTGTTGTTACATTATTGTGTTGTTATTCACCTTGGCGAGAAACTTTATTTTCTGATTTCTTTTTATAATCTTCTACCACTTCCATCAGCTCATTCCCCACAGTTACAACCTCTTGTACCACCTGCCCCACCCTATTAGAGTGTAAGCTCTTCTGAGCAGGGCCCTCTTAATCCTCTTGTATTTTATTGTATTATAAATGTATTGTCTCCTTTTTATATGGTAAAGTGCTGCGTACACTTTTGGCGCTATATAAATCCTGTATAATAATAATAATGATAATAATATTGCTGTTTCACTATTATATTGTTGTTGTCATTATTATTATTGTATTATTGGTATTATTATTACTTTGCTGTTACATTATTGTGTTGTTATTATTATTATTATTATCAGTGCTGGGACAAGGTCATGCACAGCCCAGGGCAAACATGCCAATTTGCGCAACCCCCCCACCCCCACCCCCTCAAGATGTATGATTATGTGTCAGCAACCCCCCCCCCCAGAAAAAAATCGAGCACTAAGGTGCATGTTCACCCTAAGTATAAATCTGCCCTTCCTCCCAGTACAAATCCAACCCCCCTCCTGAAATCCCCCCTCCTGGGACAAATCTTTGCCCCCCCCACCCCCCCAGCTCAAATCCTCTCTCTACCCATAGGTAACCAGCACCACCCCCCTCCACCAAAAAAAACTTCCCTCACCTAGCAGAAATCCTCTACCCCTTAAATTTCCCCTCCGAGCACAAATTCTCTCCCCCCTCTTAGCACAAATACCCCCCAATCATCCCTACTAGCAAAAATCCCCCCCTCCAAAAAAAAATCAAGCACTAAGGTGCATGTTCACCCTAAGTATAAATCTCCCCTTCCTCCCAGTACAAATCCAACCTCCTCCTGAAATCCCCCCTCCTGGCACAAATCTTTGCCCCCCCAGTTCAAATCCTCTTTCTCCCCATATGCCACCAGCACTACCCCCCCCCCCCAAACAAAAGAAAACTTCCCCCACCTAGCACAAATCCTCTACCCCTCAAATTTCCCCTTCGAGCACAGATCATCCCCCCCACACTCCAACCCCCCCTATCATCCCTACTAGCATAAACCCCCCCCCCCCACCATATTACCTTTTCTAGCACAAACCCCCCCAAATCCCCCCTCCTAGCACAAATCTCCCTTCACCCACCCCCACTCCCAACACAAATCCCCCCAAATCACTGCTCCTAGCACACCTCCCCAAATTTCCCCTCCTAGAACAATTTACCCCCCCAATCTCCTCGTGGTGCCCCCCCCCCACCTCACATGATACCGCAGTGCCCAGGGCAGCCATCCCTCCTGCCCAACCCTTGTCCCGGCCCTGATTATTATTATTTTTAAGAATACATTGTTATTACATTATTATATTGTTTTTAAATTATGTTTTTGTTGTTAAATTATTACATTGTTGTTATTATTATTGTTAAATTATTATTACATTATTATATTGTTATTACAGTGTTACTTTTTATTTGCTACTTATATTCATGGTATGCTTAAAGGGTATTTCCACTTTTGCAGCCAGGTTGGGATAATACATCATTTATATTTCACACTTTTGCACAGCGGGAATTTGCAAGTTATTGCAACACATGAAAACATGGGTGTTGTGCGTTTTGGTGCTGTGGTGCCATTTATGGTTAAAAAGGAACTTCATCCTTAATATCAAAAATAACATTTGTAAAGTGGTTGTAAAGGCCGAAGGTTTTTTATTTTCATGCAGGTAAAAAACCTCCAGTATGCAGCTCCCCCCTCAGCCCCCCCCCCCCCTAATATATAGCTGAGCCTGATCTAGATCCAGCAATGTGCACGAGAGCCGAGGCTCTCCCGGGTCTCTCCCACCTGATTGGCTCCCACTGCTGTCAATCACAGCCAGTGAGGCAGGAGCGGAGGGGGGGGTCTTTTGGACACAGAGCGGGGCTCGAGAGCGAGCAAGCACGAGTGCCCCCCATAGCAAGTGGTCTGCTATGGGGGCACTCGGCAAGGGGGGAGGGACCCAGATCGCCGGCGGGGGAATTGAGAAGAGGAGGATCAGGGCTGCTCTATGCAAAACCATTACACAGGGCAGGTAAGTATAACATGTTTATTATTTAAAAAATAAAAATAAAATCCTTTACAATTACTTTGAATCTTCAAAATTGTCCCTTGTATAAAAATAAAAAATATATACTTACTAGTCCATGGAGTCCAGCGTTGTCATGCTAATGGGAAAGATCTCCCTACACTGGTCCTTTCCGGCTCTGCTATCTTGAATCCATTTCTGGAACATGTGCAGACACGCTGAATGGATCTTTGCCAGGTCTACAGGACCTTGTGGTCCCTGCAGCATGCCTGCGCATGCACCAGACCCCCTGCGCATACAAAGACACACCACAAACCCCTGCCAGTGAACTGCCAGAAATCCTGTTATAATAAGCTTCAATCCAGAGATTTCCCCTGCAGTACTTTTTTCTGACACTAGATGGCATCTAGTCTGACGGTCATTTATCCCACTTCCTCTGAACTCAGGTCATCCCGGAACGTGCCCCCAGCCTGTGACTGGACAGTGAAAAGAGAAGCAGCACATTGATGAGCTCATTTCTCTGTCATTCTGCTCTCTCCTCTTATCAGCATGCTTTTTAACAGCACAGGAGCTGATTGGCTCCCTGTGCTGCTATTTCCTCCAGTCCTGCTGTACAGGAACAGCAAGCGGCTAATAAGAGGTAGACATGTGTGGTTCGTTTCGTACTGAAATAAAATTCGGACGAATAAATTTTTTTTCAGAAATTTGGATGTATCCAAATTTCCGAATTAGAATAGTACCAAATATAAATGAAATAACGGGAAAAAAATTCAGAAGAAATTCGAATTGTTTTCAAATACTTTTCTAATTCAAATAGTTTTCCAATTTTCAAAGAGCATAAAATAGAATAGAAAATAAAGGAATAGAATAGTAAAGAAAAGTTATTTTTTTCCATTCTATTCCTTTATTTTCTATTCTATTTTTTTCTCTGTGGAAATTGGAAATACTATTTGAATTCGAAAACTATTTGAATTTAAAGATTTTTCGAATTCAAAAATTCTAAGTTTATTTGAAAACTTTTCGAATCGATCCAAATTCAAATCGATTCGAAAACAAATAAATGAAACAAATTCTGAAAACAAATTAAACAAATGAAAGGAATTTAACTAAACTAATTTATGTAAATTACGAATCGAAACGAAACAAAACACATTTTTTCGTTCTCTAATAAGAGGTCACATTCAGGTACACTGCTTGCATTTAAAAAAACGCATTCAGGGCTTCTTCGCACCAGGTGCGGTGCGGGTCGCATGTGAAGTCGTGCGATTTCCTTCACTGCATGAAAACATGCTGCCTTCTCTTAATTCCTATTGGCGCCCCCACACATCTAGCAAACGCACATGTGTTCGCAGCAACCAAAACGCATCGAACCATAAAGAACAATTTTTTATAAAATCGTGCCTGCACTACTTTTTTGCCTAGGGCAGCCCATTGAAATTAATCGACTGCCCTAAAGAGCTTGTTCAAACCATAAAGCGTGTTAATGTTTTTTGTTTTTTTTTTTGGCGTGCTTGCGAATACCACGTTTAAGGCAGACTATTGAATTTAAAGAGTTACTCCATAAATTTGCAAATAAAAAAATAAAAAAAATAATATAGCCTATACAATAGCGACAAGTCATCTTATAATTGAATGTTATTAAGAATTACCTTTCCTTTTCAATCTGCAGCCGCTGTAATTTTCTGTAAAATGCAATATGGCCACCTGGAGGTGTTTTGTACACAGATATAGAACGCCCCCCAGAAATGTCATTTCCTGCTTGTGTGATTGGCTCATTTTCCCCGAAGTCTGCACCAAGATACAAATTCGATTTTGGGTATCCCAACAGAAATGGCATTTTTGGTGAGATACTTCCAAAGGGAAATCACCTCCAAAGGGATGCAGATCCTCCCACTTTCCCCATTAGAGCCCTACAGGTGCAGCAGCTGATTGATAATTATAAAATCACTCCCATACAGATTCACTTTTTTTTTCCTTACACTGTCACAGCGTGAGGAGAGGAGAGAGCCGGTAACCGGCAAGTGTGAAAGAGGACATCTACACTGATAATTAGGGCACTGATCATCAGTGACCTGCTTATCATTGCAGCCCCAACAGTGCCAATCAGTGCCCATCAGTGCTACAAATCAGTGCCAATCAGTGACCAATCAGTGCTGCGAATCAGTGCTCTTCAGTGCCACTTATCAGTGCCCATCAGTGCCATCTATCAATGCCCATCAGTTCTGCAAAACAGTGCAGCCTTATCAGTGCCTCCTCATCAGTGCCCATCAGTGCAGCCTATCAGTGCCCATTAGTGCAGCCTCATCAGTGCCCATCCGTGCAGCCTATCAGGGCCAACCAGTGCAGCCTATCAGTGCCCATCAGTGCAGCTCATCAGTGCCCATCAGTGCAACCTATCAGTGCCCATCAGTACCACCTATCAGTGACCATTAGTGCCGTCTATCAATACCCATCAGTGCCATCTATCAATGCCCATCAGTTTTGCAAAACAGTGCAGCCTTATCAGTGCTGCCTCATCAGTGCCCATCAGTGCAGCCTCATCAGTGCCCATTAGTGCAGCTTATTAGTGCCCGTCAGTGCAGCCTATCAGTGCCCATCAGTGCAGTCTATCAGTTCAGCCCATCAGTGCAGCCTATCCATGCCCATCAGTGCCATCTATCAATGCCCAACAGTTCTGCAAAACAGTGCAGCCTTATCAGTGCCTCCTCATCAGTGCCCATCAGTGCAGCCTATCAGTGCCCATTAGTGCAGCCTCATCAGTGCCCATCCGTGCAGCCTATCAGGGCCCACCAGTGCAGCCTATTAGTGCCCATCAGTGCAACCTATCAATGCCCATCAGTACCACCTATCAGTGCCCATTAGTGCCGTCTATCAATACCCATCAGTGCCATCTATCAATGCCCATCAGTTTTGCAAAACAGTGCAGCCTTATCAGTGCTGCCTCATCAGTGCCCATCAGTGCAGCCTCATCAGTGCAGCCTCATCAGTGCCCATCCGTGCAGCCTATCAGGGCCCATCAGTGCAGCCTATCAGGGCCCATCAGTTCAGTCTATCAGTGCAGCCCATCAGTGCAGCCTATCAATGCCCCTCAGTTCCCCAAAACAGAGAAGCCTTATCAGTGCAGCCTCATCAGTGCCCATCAGTCCAGCCTATCAGTGCCCATCAGTGCAGCCTCATCAGCGCACATCACTGAAGGAGAAAAAAATACCTGTTTGCAAAATTTTATAACAGAAACTAAGAAAAACCCCAGTAGTGATTAAATACCACCAAAAGAAAGCTCTATTTGTGTAAAAAAAAAAAGTGATAAAAGTATCATTTTGGTACAGTGTAGCATGACCGCGCAATTGTCATTCAAAGTGTGACAGCGCTGAAAGCTGAAAAATTGCCCTGAGCAGCAAGGGGGTAAAAGTGCCCAGAAGTAGTTGATGGGCACCGCGCAAATAGAGTGCGTGCGCTCTGATGCGCCTTATGGTTTGAACGCTCCCTTACCAATGAGTAATTGATTACAGAGCTGCATTCATTTATTTATTTTTTTTATATCTGCTCGGAGTTCAGCTTTAACTTCTTAAAGCCGCAGCGCATCAATCACACCCGCGGTAGACGCACATTTCCGCCCCGGTGGTGCCGAGCGCGCGCGCGGGGGGGGGGGGGGGGCACTCATCCCGCACAAGGTTATCGGAAAATTTCACTCTCCATTCTCCTTTGTGATCTAATTCATGAGCGTTTGGCGGGGGACTCGCGAGGCCTGATGGTCAGGTATCTTTTAACGGTTTGTATATGTTTAAAGTGTATCTATTTTTCATGCCATCCAATCCAGGTGCCTGTTAGTCTACAATTGTCTCCCATCTTTCTCAACGTGTCGGGATAAAAATGGTTTGATGGATAACCCCCCCTCCCCTTCAACGTCCCCCCCTCCCCCCCCCCCCGCCGTGTCACCGCTCTGGAGTGGTGACAATCACTGAAATGATTGTGTCTGCCTCTACACATATCTGTAATTGATTGCCCAAACCTGAGGACTCTTTTCTCCCACTTGATATGATGAAACATTGGAGGGAAATCACTCTCGGCGAGGTGGAGTCGAGATCATTTGTTATGGAGCGGCGGCGCGGCTCCCCCTTCTCCGCTCCCGCGTGGAGTGTCCCACAAGTGTGCATTATGGTAATCAGCCTGGAGAAGGGTGTCTAGAAATCAATCACGGCGCGGCCCGTCACAAGAGTTATGACACCGCAAAGTCTGTTTGTAACTTTTGATTTATGGAAGGATCTGGGCTCTCTAAATTGGGAATGAGCCTGGTCGCAATGAGTTAACCCTTCGTCTCTGCCGGGGCGGGAGGCTTCTGGAAAGAGAATGTGTCACCGGCGGAATGGTGTCACCGCGAGGAGAGTTCACTATGGAGATAGACCTGATCACATCTGTCTCTTAGAGTTCATCTCTACAAGGGGAACGCTGGAGGTGGATATTGTCCAAATTTAGCCACAAAGCTGGTTTTTAGTGAGGATGTCATCGCACTGGAGATTCATTTCCTCCGTGTCACAGTTCTTATACTGGCGTGACGTTATGTGTACCGGAAATCAGCCACGTTATCTATCATCTTTATGGACCTTGCTTTGTGCACTGGTCCTAAGGTTGCCACCTCATCCCCTTAAACCCGAACACATATTACAGTGGAACCTTGGTTAACGAGTGACGCGGTTAACGAGCGTTTTGAAAGACGAGCAACTTTTTTTTTTTTAATTCTGACTCGGTTTGCGAATGTTGTCTCGCAAAACGAGCGGAATTCAAGCTAATGGGGTGTGCAGTACCGCATTTGGCCAGAGGGGCGGGGGCGCCGGTGACACTCGAAACGGTTCGGAGCTGTTCGGAAATACTCGGTATCACTCGGAAATACTCAATTCCTGAGGGTTTCCAAGTTCAACCGAGCTGTGCCCGAGTATTTCTGAGGCTCTCCGGTGCCCCTCCCCACCTCTGGCCACATGCGGTATTGCATGCAATAGAAGTCAATGCGGAGCAAATTATCTTCGTTCCCGTTGACTTCTATAGGGAAACTCGCTTTGATATGCGAGTGCTTTGGATTACAAGCATTGTCCTGGAACGGATTATGCTCGTAATCCAAGGATCCACTGTAATTACACAGGTTCTGAGGCTGATTAAGGTGGTAATTAAACTCACTTGTTGCCTTATCTGCATTAAATTATCCTTCAGAACCTGTGTAATTCATATGTGTTCGGGTTTAAAGGGATGAGGTGGCAACTCTAACTGGTCCAAATCATTTGGTGGATGGGGGATTATGGTGGGGGGTTGTTTTTCAGGGGTTGGGTTTGGCCCCTTAGTTCCAGTGAAGGGAACTCTTAAGGCGTCAGCATACCAAGACATTTTAGACAATTTCATGCTCCCAACTTTGTGGGAACAGTTTGGGGATGGCCCCTTCCTGTTCCAACATGACTGCTCACTAGGGTTGCTACCTCATCCCCTTAAACCCGAACACATATTAATTACACAGGTTATGTGGCCAATTAACCACTTGCCTACCGGGCACTTACACCCCTTTCCTGCCCAGGCCATTTTTCAGCTTTCATCGCTGTCACACTTTGAATGACAATTGCTCAGTCGTGCTACACTGTACCCTAACAAATTTTTTTATCATTTTCTTCACACAAATAGGGCTTTCTTTTGGTGGTATTTAATCACTGCTGGGTTTTTTATTTTTTACAAAAAAAAAGACCAAAAATGTTGAAAAAAAAATGTTTTTCACTTTCTTTCTGTCAGTAAATTTTGTAACGAAGTAATTTTTCGCCTTCACTGATATGTGCTGATGAGGCGGCACTCGTAGGCTGAACTGGCATTGATGAGGTGGCACTTATGGGCACTGATTAGGTGGCACAGATGAAGAGGCACTAATATGCCGCACTTATGGGCACTGATAGGTGGCACTGATAGGCGGCACTGATGGGCACTGTTAGGCGGCACTGGTGGGCACTGATAGGCGGTGCTGGTGGGCACTAATAGGCGGCACTAGTGGGCACTGATAGGCGGCACTAGTGGGCACTGATAGGCAGCACGGATAGGCAGTACTGATGGGCATTGATGGGTGGCACTGATGGGCGACACTGATGGTCATTTATTGACAGCAGTGATGGGCGTTGATGGGAAACACTGATAGGCGGCACTGATTGCCAGCACTGACTGGCATCGCTAATGGGCACTGATTGGTGGCACTTGTGGGCAGTGGTGGGCACTGATTGCTGCCACTGGTGGGCACTGATCGATGGCATTGGTGGGCATTGGTGGGCACTGTATGGTGACACTATTTTTTACTATTTACTATTTACTATTTACTATTACACCGATGATCAGTGCCCTGATTACATTCCTAAATGTCCCCCTGTGTGGAGATGCCGCTGATCAGCTCTCCTCACCACACACTCTGTCAGTGTGAGGTGAGGAGCACCAATTACCGGCACTTCTTGTTTACATGTGACCGGCTATGATTGAACACAGCCGATCACATGTTTAAAGAGCCACGGACGCGGCTCTTTCCACAGATTGGGGTCGCGCCGTGTCCTAGCATCCCAGTGCGGCCACGACCGCCGCGCTGCGAGCCCCCGAGGGCGCGCAAGAGCGGCCCCAGAACAAGAGCTGCAGCGCCCTGCCATCATTTGACAGTTAAGGTGGTAATTAAACTCACTTGGTGCCTTATCTGCATTAAATTAGCCTCAGAACCCGTGTAATTCTTATGTGTTCGTGTTTAAAAGGATGAGGTGGCAAACCTACTATGCACCAGTGCACAAAGCAAGGTCCATAAAGACATGAATGAGTGAGTTTGGGGTGGAGGAACTTGACTGGCCTGCACAGAGTCCTGACCTCACCCCGACAGAACACCTTTGGGATGAATTTGAGTGGAGACTGCAAGCCAGGCCTTCTCGTCCAACATCAGTGCCTGACCTCACAAATGCGCTTCTGGAAGAATGGTCAAACATTCCCATGATAGACACATTCCTAAACCTTGTGGACAGCCTTCCCAGAAGAGTTGAAGCTGTTATAGCTGCAAAGGGTGGGCCAACTCAATATTGAACCCTACGGACTAAGCCTGGGATGTCATTAAAGTTCATGTGCGTGTAAAGGCAGGCGTCCCAATACTTTTGGCAATATAGTGTATATTATTAGATTGTAAGCTCTTCTGAGCAAGGCCTTCTTAATCCTCTTGTATTTTATTGTATTATAACTGTATTGTCTCCCTTTTATATTGTAAAGCGCTGCGTAAACTGTTGGCGCTATTTATATCCTGTATAAAAATAATAATAATAATAATTGAAACAATTGTTTTCTATGTGACCTGTTCACACCAAGTGCATTGCTGTGCATTGTAAAAAAAAAAAATGCAGTATGCCTGCATTGCAAGTGATGCAAAAAAATGAAAAGCTTGCCATTAACAGGCAGACATACAGTAGATTGGTAAATGGACAGATGTCAGAAACTCTCAGACTCTCATCTACTGCTCATGAGCTGCAACAATGTAGATTGACAATAGATGATCACAAAGTAATGAAGTCACCTCTCATCAATTATAACAGTCAGGATTACAGAGGAGATTATGGCTCCCCTGTGTCCATCCCTGTAATATACATAGAAGTTCCTCCATCTCACTTTCTCAGTTTTTTTTTTGGACTTTATTGGTTTATTGGTCGTACTGTATAGGAGATTTGCATTATTTATTTTCGTACATTAAGACGAGATGACGGGCAAATAAAAGCGTCAGTCACAAATCAGGGGGTCACCTCTGTACATTGGTGCCTGGTGATGGCCTCATTAGAGGGATGATAGCCCTAATTGATCAGGTTCCTGCTGTCTGGACACTGGACCCTGTTTATCTACAGGCATTTCAATCTCAGTGTTTATTGCTAGGATTGATCACCCCCCTTCAGGCACAATTCAGGCTAGCCACTAGAAGGAACCCAGCTGTTGTATCTTAAAGGGGTATTCCATCTATTGGTCTACTTCGTTTTACTTGGTGTGGCTCAGTTCGGCTCCAGAAACACACTGCTTCTCAATGGGTCACCCCCAGAAGATCCAAAACGTATTCTAAGCAAGGGGGTCTCCAAACTTTTTAAACAAAGGGCCAGTTTACTGTCGTTCAGACTTTATGAGGGCTGGACTGTGGTCATTGGGAGTAGAAAAGGTCCCAACTTCAGTGGGAAAATATAATGCCCTGTTGTTTGTGTCAGTGGCAGGAATTGTGCCCCATCATTGGTGTCAATGGGCCCTATTTTTGGTATCAAATTATCATTTTCCCTCCACTTCACAATTATGTGCCACTTTGTGTTGATCTATCACATAAAATCACAATAATGCCGCGTACACACGGGCGGACTTTTCGACCGGACTGGTCCAACGCTCTATCCAACGGACTTTCTATCCAACGGACTTTCGGCGGACTTCCAACGGACTTTCTATCCAACGGACTTTCTATCCAACGGACTTTCGGCGGACTTCCGACGGACTTTCTATCCAACAGACTTTCAGGGGACTTCCTACGGACTTTCTATCCAACGGACTTTCCGCGGACTTCCAACGGACTTTCTATCCAACAGACTTTCGGCGGACTTCCTACGGACTTTCTATCCAACGGACTTTCGGCGGACCTCCTACGGACTTTCTATCCAACAGACTTTCGGCGGACTTCCTACGGACTTTCTATCCAACGGACTTTCGGCGGACCTCCTACGGACTTTCTATCCAACAGACTTTCGGCAGACTTCCTACGGACTTTCTATCCAACGGACTTTCGGCGGACTTCCGACGGACTTTCTATCCAAAGGACTTTCGGCGGACTTCCGACGGACTTTCTATCCAACGGACTTTCGGCGGACTTCCGACAGACTTTCTATCCAACGGACTTTGGGCGGACTTCCGACGGACTTTCTATCCAAAGGACTTTCGGCGGACTTCCTACGGACTTTCCCAACGAACGGACTTGCCTACACACGATCACACCAAAGTCTGACGGATTCGTACGTGATGACGTACACCGGACTAATATAAGGAAGTTGATAGCCAGTAGCCAATAGCTGCCCTAGCGTCAGTTTTTCGTCCGTCGGACTAGCATACAGACGAGCGGACTTTTCGATAGGAACTGGGTCCGGCGGGGTTCCGACGTAAAGATTTGAAACATGTTCCAAATCTAAAGTCCGTCAGATTTTCGAACGAAAAAGACCGCTGAAGGTCCGATGAAGCCCACACACGGTCGGATTGTCCGGCGGACTCGGTCCGTCGGACCAGTCCGGTCGAAAAGTCCGCTTGTGTGTACACAGCATAAAAGACATTTACGTTTTTGGTTGATAACATGACAAAATGCGATAAATTTCAAGGGGTATGAATACTTTTTCACGGCATTGTATTTCTTGTTAGGAATGTCAATTTTTTTAACTGCTGATAGCCTGGTGACAGTTCTTCCATAAAGTGAATCTATGATTTCTCTGTGTAGGTCAAAGCAACACGTTAACATTAAGGCTGGGTTCAGACTAGTGTGAAGTGGACGTGGGATCCCACAATTCGCAATAGTAGAAGACTGCGGCTCCGGAGTGAATTTGCACGGGAGCCCTGTGCGTCTTTTGGTCTGTTTCAGGTCAGTCAAAAATTCAGGCTGAAATAGGACCTCGTTTTCTTTTTTTAGGCTTTCTTCTATTTTCAACTGTTGCATCAGCCAGTAAGTCTGTTTGTTTATCAAAAACACAAGCTCTCTTGCAGTTACATGGAGGAGACAAACCATTTTACCCCTGACAGGAGTGCTTACAATGATCATGATTTATCCCAAAAGAAAAAAAAAACTGTTTGCTGTTACTGATGTGTGTGTGGAGCTGGAGTTTGGCTTCAATTTTCTACTGTATTTAAATCTGCTAGTACAAACAACAGTCACCTCTTATTTAGTTAATTCAGGTACTTAGATAACACCATCAATTTACGCAGCGCTTTACTTATACGTTGCACATTCACATCAGTCCCTGCCCCCATGAAGCTTACAATCTAAGGTCCCCAACTCACATTCATATACTGGGGCCAATGTAGACAGAATCCAATTAATCTACCAGCCTCTCTTTGGAGTGTGGGAGGAAACCGGAGTACCCGGAGGAAACCCACACAGGCACAGGGAGGACATGCAAACTCCAGGCAGGTAGTGTCATGGTTGGGATTCGAACCAGCGACCCTTTTAGTGCTAGAACGGAAGTGCTAACCACTACACCACTGTGCTGCCCTATGTCACTAGATTTGATTGACAGCAGTGGGAGCCCATGGCTCATTGCTCTCACTGAGTCCAGTGAGGAGGGAAAGAAAAAAAGGTACCCGCTCCCCCCCGTCCCCTCGAAAGGTCCCAAATGGGGCTGCGGAGAGTGGGGGGGGGGGGGAGCAAACATGCAAAGCTTTTCTCTTTTGGGTGGAGCTCTGCTTTAAGTCTTGCCTTTATAACCACTTGCCCTTTCACTTCTGCAGTTTCACTTTCACAGGTCTCTTCCTCACCCCCACCATGTGACTGAACAGTGAAAAAAGAAGCAGCACACAGAAGATGATGGGCATGCCTCCTTGTCACTCGGATCTTTGGCAGCTCTCATTATGCTCCTTATAATGTAGCACACCTGATTGGCTCCTTTTGCTGCTTCTCCCTCTAGGCTGATACCAAGCAAAATTCGGGTATTCGTTTTGCCTTTCTTTGAAAAAAAAATATGCAAGCTGCATTGATCTGTGCCATTATATGTGCCTGGAGTTCAGCTTTAACATCAAAGCTTATCAGAGATTTTAGTGATTTTGTTTATAGAATAAACCCAAATAGGAGAGGCGCCGTGTTTCCTGGCTGGCATTAGCAGAGGCCACATTTAGGGGTTGTTTACTAAAGGCAAATATCCTGTGCACCCTGCAAGTGCGGCTGCTCCAGAGCTTATTAACCGCTTCAGCCCCAGAAGATTTTACCCCCTTCCTGACCAGAGCACTTTTTGCGATCCGGCACTGCGTCGCTTTAACTGACAATTGCGCGGTCGTGCGACGTTGCACCCAAATAAAATTGACGTCCTTTTTTTCCCACAAATAGAGCTTTCTTTTGGTGGTATTTGATCACCTCTGCGGTTTTTATTTTTTAGGCTATAAACAGAAAAAGAGCAACAATTTTGAAAAAAAAACACAATATTTTGTACTTTTTGCTATAATAAATATCCCCTTTTTTTTTAAAAAAAAAAGCTGATTTTTCCTCAGTTTAGGCCGATATGTATTCTTCTACATATTTTTGGTAAAAAAAAATCGCAATAAGCATATATTGATTGGTTTGCGCAAAAGTTATAGCGTTTACAAAATAGGGGATAGATTTATAGCATTTTTATTATTATTTTTTTTTTACTAATGTTTTAGTAATAGCAGCAATTTTTATAATGATTGCCACATTATGGCTACAAAAATGCTATAAAAATGCACTGATTACCGTAAAAATGTCACCGGCAGTGAAGGGGTTAACACTAGGGGGCGATCAAGAAGTTAATTGTGTTCCCTGACTGTGTGTTCTAACTGAAGGGGGGATGGGACTTACTAGGGGAGATGACAGATCGCTGTTCATACTTTGTATGAACAGACGATCGGTTACTTCTCCCCTCAGAGAACCCTCAGTTTACACACTGAGGTGATCCCGGTTCTCATTGTGTTACGAGCGATCGCAGAAGCCCTGCGGTCATCGAGACCGCCGAGCTCTCATTGGCTCCGGGGGCAAGCAGCCGGTGCGTGCGCGCATGCCCCTAGTGGCCGCCTTAGGAACCGAAGTAACACAATGGCGATTCGTCTGCCTGTGCCATTCTGCCGCAGTACAACTGCGGTGGCTGGCCGGCAAGCAGTTAAATGAGATAAAGATTCACTTTGCAAAGAATACCCAATCACGTGCAAGGAAAATAAAAAAAACAGCATTTTTGCTTGCACGTGATTGGATGATGGAAGTCAGCAGAGTTCCTGCTCATTTACTAAGCTCTGGCGCAACTGCTCTCACAGTGTGCAACTGCACTTTGTAAAGTCCAAAGTCTATTTGCCTTTAGTAAATACACCCCATTGTGTCTGTCTGGAGTTCCTCTTTAATATCACTATAAGGTTTTCTGGTGTCTGCTCAGATTTGGAGTGTCAGCACCCGTTGTGTTCGGTCTTTTGAATTATTTACCATTATTGGCCGGGTAAATAGAAGATGCAAACTGTTTGTTGAATGTCAATTAAGGGCCCTGCAATGTTGTCATTTGCAATCATCGGACTATAAAAACAGGCGAAGGAAATCTTTTGATGTCGTGATCTGCTGCACCTTTCATCTGTCAGGCCGGGTCAGCGGTCAGAGCCAAAGGTAACATTTGTGGTCAATACAGATTTCTGAGAGGGCAAGTTCTTCTCTTCCTGAATAGTCTGCAGAGAGGATATCCTCTGGAGGGATTAGACAAAGATTAGAATCAATCAGGGATTAACCTTTACATTGCTGGAAAATATGGACACAGTGCAGGAGCCCAGTCATTGACGATGATAGAGTGCGCTGAAAAGGACTCTCTGTATTCTTCAACACTTTTCCTTCCTTTCCCTTCCTTCCTTCCTTCCTTCCTTCCTTCCTTCCTTCCTTCCTTCCTTCCTTCCTTCCTTCCTTCCTTCCTTCCTTCCTTCCTATCTTTCCCTACCCTTCTTCAGGAGCCCAGTCATTGACTATGATAGAGTGCGCTGAAAAGGACTCTACATATTCTTTAACACTTTTCCTTCCTTCCTTCCTTCCTTCCTTCCTTCCTTCCTTCCTTCCTTCCTTCCTTCCTTCCTTCCTTCCTTCCTTCCTTCCTTCCTTCCTTCAGGAGCCCAGTCATTGACTATGATAGAGTGCGCTGAAAAGGACTCTACATATTCTTCAACACCCTTCCTTCCTTCCTTCCTTCCTTCCTTCCTTCCTTCCTTCCTTCCTTCCTTCCTTCCTTCCTTCCTTCCTTCCTTCCTCCCTTCCTTCCTTCCTTCCTTCCTTCCTTTCCTTTCCTTCCTTCCTTTCCCTACCCTTCTCCAGGAGCCCGGTCATTGCATATGAGTGCATTGCATCAAAAAGGCACTACATATTCTTTATCAGCTTTGTTTCCTTTCTTTTCCTTCTTCCTTTCTTCCTTTCTTTGTTTCCTTCCTTCCCTTCTTC
The DNA here is from genome assembly GCF_042186555.1 of Aquarana catesbeiana. Taxonomy (NCBI): domain Eukaryota; kingdom Metazoa; phylum Chordata; class Amphibia; order Anura; family Ranidae; genus Aquarana; species Aquarana catesbeiana. Next base: position 328,473,885 of record NC_133330.1, on the reverse strand, counting down.
CTTTCTTCCTTCCTTTGTTTCCTTCCTTCCCTTCTTCCTACTTTCCCTTGTACCTTGCTTCCTTTTCTCCTTCCTTCCTTCCTTCCTTCCTTCCTTCCTTCCTTCCTTCCTTCCTTCCTTCCTTCCTTCCTTCCTTCCTTCCTTCCTTCCTTCCCTTTTCTTTCTGTCCTTCCTTTCTTCTTTCCTTTCTCTTCCTTTTTTTGTTCCCTTCCTTCCCTGCTTCCTACCTTTCTTTCCTCCTTCCCTCTTTCCTCCCTTACCTTCTTCTAGCCTTGCTTTCATACTTTTTTCCTTCCTTTTATTCTTCCTTTCCTTCTACTTTTTTCTTTCCCTTTCCTTCTCACTCCTTCCTTCCTTTCCTTCCTCTTTGCTTCCTTTTTTTTCTACCTACGTTATATTGCTTCCTTTTGTTTGATTTCCTTCCTTCCTTTCATTCTTCCTTCCTTCTTATCGTCCTTCTTTCCCTCCCTCCCCCAATCTTCCTTTCATTCTTCTATTCCTTTCCTCTTCTTTCCATCCTTCCATCTTTTCCTTCAGTCCTTCCCATTTTGCCTTTCTTTCCCATCTCTTAAAAGTGCTTCTAATTGCAAAACTTTTTTTTTGGATAGTGTAGGGAAAGGTTAGAACATTTGTCAGGTTTTTATTGCTATCTGTGTTCCCATTGGGGAGATTCACCCCTTATATTTGTCCTGGTGGTTAGAAAGATATAGGGAGTCATAAGAACAGGAATAGAGAGAAATTGGGGCATTTGTTCCAGTGACAATTGCCTATCCAAGGGAAATGCCCTGCATTGGATAGTTGTTGTCTTCCCCTCACTTCCTGTTGTGTCAATAGGGCAGGAAATGAAAAGAAATTGTTCCAATGAGAAACAGACAACAAAAAAGGGGTTTTCCATATGCTACCAACGAAGAGTTTTGGATTTAGATATATTTTATCTATCTATCTGTCTATCTATCTATCTATCTATCTATCTATCTATCTATCTATCTATCTATCTATCTATCTATCTATCTATCTATCTATCTATCTATCTATCTATCTATCTATCCCTTTCTTAATTCCCTCATCCTATTATTTCTTTCTTTTTGTCTTTCTTGGTCCACAGTGGCCTACTGAAAAAATAATATGTCTTCATATTCATAGGTAACCAACTGATAGTCACAACTCTGGTCTAACTGCTCTAGGCCTAACTGACCTACTGACAAAATTCCAGTATATTGAGGATGATATCAAAGCCCCATCCGCGTCGCTCAGCTGCAGCCTGACTGCCACTTCCAGGGTTCATAGGACATGTCTGCCCCGTGCAGCACAAGGCATTTCACTAGCACAGAGCCCCACTAAAGGTCATCAAACATGTTACAATCTAACCAGTGGCGGAACTACCAGGGTCGCAAAGGTCGTACTTGCAACCAGGCTCTGGCATTCCACCACTGTCAGGGGGCCCCCGCAGGGTTGCTGGCCACAGGGCTCTGAGCTGAGGGAGACTCTCTCAGAGAAGGAGCAGATCAGCTCTCCCCTCTCCCACCCCTGCTAGGGAGGAGGGAGGGGCAACTGTCAGTGCAGGCTCTGTGCTGTATGAGAGAGACACTCTAAGCTCAGAGCCCTGCTGAGGCTGCACTGATGGGCACTACTGATAGGCTGCACTGATGGGGCCTACTGATAGGCTGCACTGATGGGGCCTACTGATAGGCTGCACTGATGGGGCCTACCGATAGGCGGCATTAATGAGCACTGATAGGTGGCTCTGATAGGCAGCACTGATAGGCATTGATAGATGACACTGTTGGGCGCGGATAGGCTGCACTGATAGGAGGCACTGATAGGCAACAATGATGGGCACTGATAGGCAGCACTGATGGGGTGCACTAATAATCAGTATAAACAATGTACTGACAGTCTTGCCGGTTAACGGCTCTACACTCCTCACACAGGTACAGCGTGGGAGGAAAGGACTGCCGATAATCGGCAAGTCCTGTTTACATGTGATCAGCTGATCACATAGTAAAGGGCCACTGTGATTGGCCCTTTACCGTGATCACTGAAGGACACAGCAATCACAGAGCACTCTGGATGTGCGCCCCAGGGTGCAAGTGGGAGGCAGGGTTCTGTCCGTGGACGCCCTCCCAGAACTGGAAGGCCGGGGCTCGGATGGAAGGGGGCGTCAGGGGGGCCCTTCATTGTTTCTTGCACCGGGGCCCTGAAGGTTCTATTGGCTGCTCTGAATCTGACCATACAATCTTTGTAAAACCAACTTTAGATTTACCAGAACTATAAATTATGGGGACCTACCATAACTATCCGATCAATCTGTATCTAACCAGACAGGCCCTTGTACATCATATATGTTGGTAGATCTAGGAGATTGCACAGAACAATTTCAGTATGTGCGGTGAGCATAAAGGCCTTCATACCACCATCAGTAAAAGTGATAGCCACAGCCATGCTTACCAGTGTTATGGAAGAGTTAAAAATTATGATTTTCTTTTAAAGCCTTACTTTCTCCAGGCACCAATATTATACTGATGAATAAAATATTACCCTCTCAGATTTATGTATTTTTTTGCTGTTGTTTTGGGTGATGGATTTTTGTCAGGAACATTCCGTGCTCTCACAAATTCCTCTAAGTGTGCTTTTTTTTTTTAATGTATTTTGACGCGTCGCGCTATTCACTAATTACGCTTGGAGGAAGAGGCGATGAAATGATGGATATGGCTGGGCTCTCTTTAAAGGTAGATGACAAAAAATGTCACCCTAGCTCTTCCGAATATCTTCTGGAGCCTCCATGGCCTTGGGCTGTGGAGATGTGAGAGAGAGAGGTCCTAGGTGGATTAGATCCTGGAGTGGATCCTATTGATGGATCACATAGCTCGAGGTCCTAACACCTTTCCCAGTGGGGGGGGATCCTAACCTAAAAACCTTCTGGCTCTGTTTCTTTTCACAGTCCAGAATGCAAACTGATTATCTGGTGAATTAAGGCCATTTAGATAACTACCTGTGTGACCACCAGCTTAAAGGACTGCTGGAAATACAACGAAAAAGTCTGCTGGAATTCAATGTCTATGCAACTAAATATTTTTGGGAATGTTTTGAATTCTGTTTTTATCTATTCCTGTTTTTGAATTTACTTTTTTTTTCTTTTTTACTACAGATGAATGTAAGTTTTAGGAAGAAGTTATATTTTTAATCCAAATTTTAATAACCTACATAGTGCTGGCATAGTAACATAGTAGGTGCGGTCGAAAAAAGACACATGTCCATTAAGTCCAACCTATGTGTGTGATTATATATTACAGAGAACATTGCAGCTTTGCAAGGGTCACTGATCCAAAGGAACTTACAGTCTAAAGTCGCCGTTCTCATCCTTTTTACCCCAGAGGAACCTTTGAAATCAATTTCAGGTCTCAGGGAGCTCCAGTTAAAATTAAATAATTGGGGCTCAGTAGTAGGAAAGCCTCCCAGATTGCTGGTCAGTGGAAAGTAATCCCTCCCTTATCATGGTGGTCAAAATGTCACCCTTACAGACAGTCTAAACGCTTCCCGATGGGCCTGTATTAAAATGATGGCCGGAGTCGGTGCTCTCCCATCCTGGGTGGACGTCATATAACGTCCTCCCAGGATCGCGCCTCGCATAAGAAACATCACCAGTGAGATCTGAACTTATGGGCAATGGAAACTACTTACCAATTGTGACTAAACATGAGGACAATGCAAACATTTTGGCTGACAACGTTAACGGCCTTGTAATTAGCTGTCATGTATGCTCCTTTAGTTGGCCGTTCGGCTTCCTATCGGGTCTACCAGACAGGTAGCCCAACAACCATCTGGTGGAGCATGCATGGCTGGCTGACAATGCTACTGCTAATCTGGGGCAACTGCTTAGGGTTTGCAGGCTGCTAGGAAGTGTAAGAAACTTTGCAAAAGATTCCCAACAAAAATTATTTGCCTAAGAAAACTAGATACAATGATGCCAAACATGCTGAAACATAGACTGTGGTTTTACATACACTTTAAATTGCCTCAGTACTACATCACTGTACCTGGAAATACAGCCCCAAAGTACAAAGAATGGGCAAATGCTATCAGGACATCACATTTATACATTGTCCATTTTATATTTTACTTCTATTTGTATAAAATATTTTCATATTGCAAAGCATCGTCATTTTTAAATTTGAAAAATTTGACATATAGGTTATGACTATTCAGCCAATACCCATAGATATATACTAGACTTGTGCACTGCCGAAAAATGTGTTCGTTTTCATTTCATTCGTTTTAATTGTTTTTTTCGTAAATTAGAAAATTCGGAAATTAGCAAATTCGGAACTACAAAAATTTGGAAATGAGAAAATCCGAAAATTTGAAAATTCAGAAATTCGAAAATCCAAAGATTCAAAAAATCAAAAATCTGAAAATAAGAAAGAAAATCATAAAAATCAAAATAATAACTAATTAAATAACTAATAATAAATAACTTTTAAATTCTAGGTATTGGAATTTCCTTTCAAGTTTGGCTGTTAGTGAACGTAATAAATACGAATTTATCTGAAGTTACGAATTATCCGAAATAACGAATGCCACATCTAAACAAATGGAATGGAACAAATTATATTTCTGAATTAACAAATTTGTTGAAATTCATTAAAAAACTCATTCGGAACAAAACGAATTGCACATGTGTAATATTCACATTTATTTCCTTATTTTAGCTTTATTAATACAAATGAGTAAAGTGAGTAAAACAAACATCCATGTCACCCCTTTACTAATCTGCTACATGTTGCTCTCTCGTGTTGTAGACACTTCCCGTTGGCTGTAAGAAAAGGGCAGAGGCGGCATCCTCATGGGGGTTCAGAAAATTTTAGGTCATGGCTTCAAGATGTCATGGCGGCAAGGGAAGCAGCAAGACATGGACTGCAGCATGGGATTTTGGGTCTTCACTACTGGAAGAGGTTCCATGAAAGGTCAAATGATGGTGGACTCACGTAAGTAAAAAAGGGCATCACAAGGTTTATTTTTTATGAATAGGTGGGAGTGATAGCGGGTGTTTGCTCTTTCCCCAGAAATGGGCTTTAAAAGCTAATTACATCTTCTGACCATGTTTCATGTTACACCTAAATTTAGGGTTCATGGTCAAAATCAAGAGCCCTCAACCCTCAAATCACCTCCTCTACCACTTTCCTGAAGCATGAAGTTATTCTCCCAGCAACATCTTGTATTTTTTTTTAATTGGTGGAGCCATGCATAGATGGTTCACCCATTTACAGATTTTTTTTTGTATGGGTTTGTGAATGAAATTCTACAATTCTCATGTACCGCACCAGCAGAGAGACTTGTAATTCTCAATGGAACACAAATGTGGTGACGTCGCTGCACTTGTAGTCCTTTGATTACTTCCTCCAGTTCCATTACCAAAGGTCCATATCTCCGTACTGACTTGTAGCTTGGAGGAATAATCTTCAGGATCCTGTAAGCTGCAACCGTGATATTAAAAAAAAAAAATCACTATTTCTGAAATAATTTTTTATTGCTCTTAAAGGCAAATTCCAATTTTTGTAAATAAAAAAAATGAATAAAGGCAACCATATTGAAATCAGTTACAATGCTTTGCAGGCTCCAATGCAAAAAATATAATAAATGCACATTTTTAAAAAAAATTTTCAATATGGTTGTATTTATTCATTTTATAATTTTTTAAAGTTGGAATTTGCCTATAAGAGCAATAAGAAATTATTTCAGAAATAGTGAATGTTTTTTTAATAAGAAAGAAAAATATTACCGGGTGAAAATAATAGGATAATATTAGAACTTGGTGATTAACCCAACTGTAACCACGGAGAGAGTTTCAGATTGAATTTTGCTACGCAGCAAAAAATAAATGATATATAAAGATTTTGTTTTGAAGAAATAAAGAAAGAGAAAAAAACCCCAGACCTCCCCGGTTTGCATTGACAACGATTCAGAAATTGATTTTAGCGTGTGATAGCTTTCTCTGTCCCAGGTGGGTAGGGAGTTTGAGAGCTCACAGCAGCATCATCTGGTAATCCTTCCATGTGATTTTCTTTCCTTTTCATTTTCGTATCTTAGGCCTATTGACTTATGAGGATCAGGAAAACAAATCAAGATATCCTTTAAGTGTTTAAGAGACAGACCTGGCCACGAGAACCAAGAATGTCGGTTTGACCTTGGAAGTCAATATGGATTCCAAGCTTGATGTTTTTATTAGGTGTAACATTTACCAGAAATGGAAATTTTTGTAGCTTTTTTTTTTTTTTTTTTTACAAAATAGATATTTACGGGTAATCATCTGCTGAATATTTTAGCAAGCAAACACAAAGATATTTTTTTGCCGGTGAGTTGCGTGTTCTCCTGTTAAAGCATATGTCCAGCCAAACTCTTTTTTTTTTTAAGTTTTGAATAGAATGGGGAAGGATTAGGACCTACTACTATCCAAGGCTCCATTAAAGAGATTTTATGACCAGCTATCAAAGGAAGAGGTGAGATCAAAAATAGCAGACACAAAAATGTGCTTAGATTCCTCCATCAAAAATATTTTATTCAAAAAATCCCTTGTACCGATTGGACAAAATAAAATTAAGACAATTATTTGTACAATATCTTAGAGTACTATCTCAGACACAAAAACTTCCTCAGATGATTCCACCCCAGAATTAAATTCAAGGAATAAAATGTAGCAACAAATACATGGGGACTTCAAATGTACTTCAATGTACTTCAAATTTTCTTTTAATTAATAAAAGGTGTTGACGTTTCTTTTTAATTAACCACAAATTATGAGCTGCGTGTGTTCCCAACATATAGCAATAATACCAAAAACGCATAAGAATGGAGAAAAAAAAACAAAAAACACTCAAAAATATAAAAAAAAAACTTTATTAAAAAATCCGATAGTATCAATTTTAACCCCATAACATAATAAAACAAATACAATTAAGACAATTTTTTGTGAAATTTCTTAGAATATTATTTCAGAAATGAAAACTTCCGCAGATGCTTCCATCCCAGTATTATATCCAAGGAACAAAATGTAGCAACAAGTACATGGGGGGGTTTAAATGTAACAGTGAGGAGCATTCATTGAGATACTACCGTCCAACTAATAAAAGGTGGTGACATTCCTTTTTTAAATAGCCACTAATTATGAGGTGCGTGTTCCCATAATATAACAATAATGCAAAAAACGCAAAAAGAACAAGGAACAATAAACCCAAAAATGGAACTTCCGCTTATCCGGTTCCTCCCCCCTCCGGTGTCACATTTGGCACCTTTCAGGGGGGAGGGGGGAGCAGATACCTGTCTAATACAGGTATTTGCTCCCACTTCCGGCGATAGATCGCCGCAGAATGTGCGGCGATCTAGGCCATGTCCAGCCCCTCCTTCGCCCCCCCCCCCCCCGCTGTGTTCTGGGAGACACACAGGCCTGAGAAGACAGCAGGGACCAGTTGGACGTGCATCGTGACTCGCGCATGCACAGTAGGGAACCAGGCTGTGAAGGATTCCCTTGCTGAAGATGCCGGCACCTCCACCCAGGAGCCGAGGGACGGGTCGGCTTTGGGTGAGGACATCGCGGGCGCCCTGGACAGGTAAGTGTCCTTATTTTAAAAGTCAGCAGCTGCAGTATTTGTAGCTGCTGACTTTTAATTTTTATTTTTTTCAGCGAAACTCCACTTTAATCTAATAAAAAAAAAGACAGGAAGTAACCCTTTAGATTTTGCAAAAGCGTTTCCCACACACGGCTCATGTGTAAGGTGAAGTCTACAGGCCTGGAAAAATCAGTTTGTAAATGGATAGAAAACTGACTAAAAGACAGAATTCAGAGAGTAGTGGTTAATGATTCTTACTCTGAATGGTCTAAGGTTATCAGTGGTGTACCCCAAGGTTCAGTGCTGGAACCCTTACTTTTTAATATCTTTATAAATGATATCGGGTCTGGGAATAAAAGTATTTCAATCTTTGCAGATGACACCAAGCTATGCAGTGGAATAACGTCCTTACAGGATGTCTCCAACTTACAAGACAACTTCAGTGCTCTGTCTAATTGGGCAACTATGTGGCAAATGAGGTTTAATGTTGATAAATGTAAAGTTATGCACTTGGGGGCTAAGAATATGCATGCATCATCAGATCGAAAGCTTACTAATAGCAATAGCGCACAAAGTCCTTTCTTGTATTAAGAGAGGTATGGACTTCAGAGAGAGATATCATTTTGCCCCCCTGTACAAATCATTAGTAAGACCTCATCTGGAATATGCAGTTCAGTTTTGGGCTCCAGTTCACAAAAAGGATATCGGAGAACTGGAGAAAGTGCAGAAAAGGGCAACCAAACTGATAAGAGGCATGGAGGGGCTGAGCTATGAGGAAAGATTAGAGGAACTGAATTTATTCTCTCTTGAGAAGACAAGATTGAGGGGGGATATGATCAACACGTACAAATACATAGGGGGTCCAAATAGTGAACTTGGTGTTGAGTTATTCACTTGACAGTCATCACAGAGGACAAGGGGGCACTCTTTACGTCTAGAGGAAAAAAGATTTTATCTCCAAATACGGAAAGGCATCTTCACAGTAAGAGCTGTGAAAATGTGGAATAGACTCCCTCCAGAGGTGGTTCTGTTCAGCTCAATAAATTGCTTTATGAAAGCCCTGGATTCATTCCTAAATATACATAATGGTGTCCGTTTATGAAGCAGTGAAATCTATTTACTGCTTCATTCTCCGGCATTACAGTGAAGATCTTTCTCCTCTGTGTGCCTGTTTATGAAGCTTTGTAGATCGCTTCACCTTTGGAGGAGTGAAGAGATCTACAAATGCTTCAAACAGTGGAGAACGGCCCCTGATACCGGAATCTCGTGAGACTTTATGAGATTACAGCACCAGAAATACAGAGATGTCAGTTTATTAAGCAGTGATAAATCATCACCGCTCAATACATGGACGATTAATGTTAATAAAATAATGAGTCCCCCTACATCAGTGGTTCTCAACTCCAGTCCTCGGGACCCACCAACAGGCCAGATTTTATGTATTACCTTGGGGGAGATGCAGACTAGAATACGGCAATCACTGAGCAGCAAGTGATATCACCTGTGATGTATTTCAGCTATCTTGCAAACCTGGCCTGTTGGGGGGCCCTGAGGACTGGAGTTGAGAACCACTGCCCTACATTATATACATATGTATACACACACACACATTATATATACATGTATATACACACACATTATATATATATACATATACACATTATATGTATATATGTATATATATATATGTATACACATAAATATGACAGGGGGACATGGTTACAGTGTTGGGGGGTCTGAACGAGGCATAAGGAAGTTAAAAAACGTCCTCCTTCCCCCTCAGATCCCCCCAGATTTCCTCTTCACTCCCCGATTCACCACCTCTGAGCTGGTGAACCTGGGAGTGTGAATTCTGACTCAGATCGCCAGTGAAGCGGTGAGATCACCGCTTCATAAACTGGCCGTTTCTGTGTCAGTCAATGAGGATTCTCCGTGTGTAGAGATAATCGGCGGGAGAACAAGTTCAAACATGTTCTCCCCCTATTATCACTGTTTCATAAACTGTTTATGGACTGTGATCAGCGGCGATCCTCGGGATCACCGCTGATCACTGCTTCATAAACGGACACCAATATAACTGGATACTAACATTTATAGGTAAAGTTGATCCTTTGAATACCGATTGCCTCTCGAGGGATCAGAAAGGAATTTTTTCCCTTGCTGGAGCAAATTGGATCATGCTTTGCTGGGGTTTTCGCCTTCCTCTGGATCAACTGTGGGTGAAGCATTGTAAAAAAAAATAATTTTGTTTTGTTTTGTTTTCCACTTTTATTGGTTGAACTGGATGGACTTTTTTTTAACCAGACTAATTATGTAACTATGTAACCCCTTGCGGAGATTTCATTTCAGTTCCTGTTGTATCTCTGGGACAGGAAGTGAAGGATATTTTCCCAAATAGGACACATTTGGATTACAGGATGAATATGATCAATAAGGGAAGAAATTGGCTGCACACCGATGTTCTTGAAGTCCATTTATTGAATGCTCCATACAAACAATGACATACACCACAGACGGTTGCAGTAGCCGCAACGGGGATGGACTAGTTTCGCACAGCTACACTGTGCTTACTCATCACTGTAAGCACAGCGTAGCTGTGCGAAACTAGTCCACCTCTGATACTTCTACTGCAACCATGGTGTATGTCATTATTTGTATGCAACATTCAATAAATGGACTTCAAGAATCTTGATATGCAGCCAATTTCTTCCCTTATTCAGTCTTCTACAGCAGGCGAGCCAGGGCTTGCACCTGTAAAGGAAATTTGTAAGTTCTGTATATAATTGTATTTTATTTTGTATGTATTGCACACTGCCCTCACTGTGCACAGGGCACTAATAATGTTTTCAGTACATGTTTGCATTCTTTCGAGTACTGATTAGAATTAGTCTGTTACGCCCCTTGTTACCATAAATGTACAATTATAATATTAATGTGATACCTACGTAATCATGTATATAAAAACCTTCAATTGCGTCATAATAAAGCAGAACAGTTATTTGGAAAGATGCTGAGCGTATCTTTTGTGTCTGTACCCTACTGCAGTAGTTATTATTAATTTGGAACCACTAATCAATATGAGGATAGGAGTTGCCTATCTATAAATTCCCATGCCACACCCGTGTGAGGAGTCTCAAACTATTCATTGTGCCTGGAGTTTTCTTCTCACCCGGAGCAGCGATTTTTTTTATTTAACAGAGACAGTTATTCGTGTTCGGAGGGGCTGATATTAAAGTAGAGCTCTTGGAAGCAGCTTCCTGTTGGCCTATTGCTACTTTCTAAAGTCTTTTCGAAGGCTGAGAATTAAATACGGTACTCCAAACCCACCAGTATGTCAATGGTGCCGATTCCTCGGAGACTCTTACATTTTCTGAAAGGCAGAATGAGGATGAAACGAGAGAGCTGATTTCCACCGTTGACATCATCTGACTGATGAAACCACCTGAATATTTATCAGCCATAGGTACAACGTTTCCACTCAGCTTGTGGAGTCTGCCAGAATGTCACTTGGAATAATATTACCCAACCACGTAGGAGGTGTCAGTGAGTTATCCGTTCAGTAGATATCAGTATGTGTTGGTGTCACTAAAGGCCAGAAAATGTGTGTGATTGGTTATATGTCTACAAGAACTGGTGCCAGTGAAGCTTATGGCTGTGATATCTGAATGTGGGGTAAGCAGGGTGGGCAGTGATATATTACCAGCAGTCTACCAGTTGTATCTTAATGTACAACTCCAGGAAATTTGAAAATTCTTCCCTGCAGTAGGGCAATGCCTGCACTGCAAGGGTTAACTACTCATTTATTTTAGGTGTTTCAAATGCTGCTTTATGTATTGACATACCTCCTTTGACCCATTCTGTCTGGACAGTATGGTCTCCTGCTGACCAGTGTTAACTTCTTCAAATAAAATATTTTCGTTGCCTAAGTTAACACTATTTTAGTCGAATACAACTAAAACTAAAACTATTCAGATGACTAAAATATGACTAAAACTAAAATGGCGTTTTAGTCAAAAGACTATGACTAAAACAAAATCGAAATTTGACAACAAAATGAACTTTTCATCACCACTAAAAAATAAATAGGGGGCATCTACTAAGCTGCTGAAAGAAAAAAAAATATCTTAAACAATAAGAAGACATGCCATAAATCAAAGACTAATCAACATATTGGGCACAGTACAGGGAGGAGGCAGAAAGACACAGTACAGGGGGAGGCAGAAAGACACAGTACAGGGTGGAGGCAGAAAGACACAGTACAGGGGGGAGGCAGAAAGACACAGTACAGGGGGGAGGCAGAAAGACACAGTACAGGGAGGAGGCAGAAAGACACAGTACAGGGGGAGGCAGAAAGGCACAGTACAGGGGGGAGGCAGAAAGACACAGTACAGGGGGGAGGCAGAAAGACACAGTACAGGGAGGAGGCAGAAAGACACAGTACAGGGGGAGGCAGAAAGGCACAGTACAGGGAGGAGGCAGAAAGACGCAGTACAGGGGGGAGGCAGAAAGACACAGTACAGGGGAAGGCAGAAAGACACAGTACAGGGGGGAGGCAGAAAGACACAGTACAGGGGAAGGCAGAAAGACACAGTACAGGGGGGAGGCAGAAAGACACAGTACAGGGGGGAGGCAGAAAGGCACAGTACAGGGGGGAGGCAGAAAGACACAGTACAGGGGGGAGGCAGAAAGACACAGTACAGGGAGGAGGCAGAAAGACACAGTACAGGGGGAGGCAGAAAGGCACAGTACAGGGAGGAGGCAGAAAGACGCAGTACAGGGGGGAGGCATAAAGACACAGTACAGGGGGGAGGCAGAAAGGCACAGTAGAGGGGGGAGGCAGAAAGACACAGTACAGGGGGGAGGCAGAAAGGCACAGTAGAGGGGGGAGGCAGAAAGGCACAGTACAGGGGGGAGGCAGAAAGACACAGTAGAGGGGGGAGGCAGAAAGGCACAGTACAGGGGGGAGGCAGAAAGACACAGTACAGGGGGGAGACAGAAAGGCACAGTAGAGGGGGGAGGCAGAAAGACACAGTACAGGGAGGAGGCAGAAAGACACAGTACAGGGAGGAGGCAGAAAGGCACAGTAGAGGGGGGAGGCAGAAAGACACAGTACAGGGGGGAGGCAGAAAGACACAGTACAGGGGGGAGGCAGAAAGGCACAGTAGAGGGGGGAGGCAGAAAGGCACAGTACAGGGGGGAGGCAGAAAGGCACAGTAGAGGGGGGAGGCAGAAAGGCACAGTACAGGGAGGAGGCAGAAAGGCACAGTAGAGGGGGGAGGCAGAAAGACACAGTACAGGGGGGAGGCAGAAAGACACAGTACAGGGGGGAGGCAGAAAGGCACAGTACAGGGGGGAGGCAGAAAGGCACAGTACAGGGGGGAGGCAGAAAGGCACAGTACGGGGGGAGGCAGAAAGGCACAGTACAGGGAGGAGGCAGAAAGACACAGTACAGGGGGGAGGCAGAAAGACACAGTACAGTGGGAGGCAGAAAGACACAGTACAGAGGGAGGCAGAAAGACACAGTACAGGGGGAGGCAGAAAGGCACAGTAGAGGGGGGAGGCAGAAAGACACAGTACAGGGGGGAGGCAGAAAGACACAGTACAGGGGAGAGGCAGAAAGGCACAGTACAGGGGGAGGCAGAAAGTCACAGTACAGGGGGGAGGCAGAAAGACACAGTACAGGGGAGAGGCAGAAAGGCACAGTACAGGGGGGAGGCAGAAAGGCACAGTACAGGGGGGAGGCAGAAAGGCACAGTAGAGGGGGAGGCAGAAAGACACAGTAAACTAAAACTAAAACTATTCAGATGACTAAAATATGACTAAAACTAAAATGGCGTTTTAGTCAAAAGACTATGACTAAAACAAAATCGAAATTTGACAACAAAATGAACTTTTCATCACAACTAAAAAATAAATAGGGGGCATCTACTAAGCTGCTGAAAGAAAAAAAAATATCTTAAACAATAAGAAGACATGCCATAAATCAAAGACTAATCAACATATTGGGCACAGTACAGGGAGGAGGCAGAAAGACACAGTACAGGGGGAGGCAGAAAGACACAGTACAGGGGGAGGCAGAAAGACACAGTACAGGGGGAGGCAGAAAGACACAGTACAGGGGGAGGCAGAAAGACACAGTACAGGGGGAGGCAGAAAGGCACAGTAGAGGGGGGAGGCAGAAAGACACAGTACAGGGGGGTGGCAGAAAGGCACAGTACAGGGAGGAGGCAGAAAGACACAGTACAGGGAGGAGGCAGAAAGACACAGTACAGGGGGGAGGCAGAAAGACACAGTACAGGGGGGAGGCAGAAAGGCACAGTAGAGGGGGGAGGCAGAAAGACACAGTACAGGGGGGGAGGCAGAAAGACACAGTACAGGGGAGAGGCAGAAAGGCACAGTACAGGGGGAGGCAGAAAGGCACAGTACAGGGGGAGGCAGAAAGACACAGTACAGGGAGGAGGCAGAAAGACACAGTACAGGGGGGAGGCAGAAAGGCACAGTACAGGGGGGAGGCAGAAAGACACAGTACAGGGGGAGGCAGAAAGACACAGTACAGGGAGGAGGCAGAAAGGCACAGTACAGGGGGGAGGCAGAAAGGCACAGTACAGGGGGGAGGCAGAAAGGCACAGTACAGGGGGGAGGCAGAAAGGCACAGTAGAGGGGGAGGCAGAAAGACACAGTAAACTAAAACTAAAACTATTCAGATGACTAAAATATGACTAAAACTAAAATGGCATTTTAGTCAAAAGACTATGACTAAAACACAATCGAAATTTGACAACAAAATGAACTTTTCATCGCCACTAAAAAATAAATAGGGGGCATCTACTAAGCTGCTGAAAGAAAAAAAAATATCTTAAACAATAAGAAGACATGCCATAAATCAAAGACTAATCAACATATTGGGCACAGTACAGGGAGGAGGCAGAAAGACACAGTACAGGGGGGAGGCAGAAAGGCACAGTACAGGGGGGAGGCAGAAACACACAGTACAGGGAGGAGGCAGAAAGACACAGTACAGGGAGGAGGCAGAAAGACACAGTACAGAGGGGAGGCAGAAAGACACAGTACAGGGAGGAGGCAGAAAGACACAGTACAGGGAGGAGGCAGAAAGACACAGTACAGGGAGGAGGCAGAAAGACACAGTACAGAGGGGAGGCAGAAAGACACAGTACAGGGAGGAGGCAGAAAGGCACAGTACGGGGGAGGCAGGAAGGCACAGTACAGGGGGGAGGCAGGAAGGCACAGTACAGGGGGGAGGCAGAAAGGCACAGTACAGGGAGGAGGCAGAAAGACACAGTACAGAGGGGAGGCAGAAAGACACAGTACAGGGAGGAGGCAGAAAGGCACAGTACGGGGGAGGCAGGAAGGCACAGTACAGGGGGGAGGCAGGAAGGCACAGTACAGGGGGGAGGCAGAAAGGCACAGTACAGGGGGGAGGCAGAAAGACACAGTACAGGGGGGAGGCAGAAAGACACAGTACAGGGAGGAGGCAGAAAGGCACAGTACAGGGGGGAGGCAGAAAGGCACAGTACAGGGGGGAGGCAGGAAGGCACAGTACAGAGGGGAGGCAGAAAGGCACAGTACAGGGAGGAGGCAGAAAGACACAGTACGGGGGGGGCAGCAGAAAGGCACAGTACAGGGGGGAGGCAGAAAGACACAGTACAGGGGGGAGGCAGAAAGACACAGTACAGGGGGGAGGCAGAAAGACACAGTACAGGGGGGGAGGCAGAAAGGCACAGTACAGGGAAGGTCAGGAAGGCACAGTACAGGGGGAGGCAGAAAGGCACAGTACAGGGAAAGTCAGGAAGGCACAGTACAGGGAGGAGGCAGAAAGACACAGTACAGGGGGGAGGCAGAAAGACACAGTACAGGGAAGGTCAGGAAGGTACAGTACAGCTTCCGGGATGCTGCCTGTGACACTGCCATCCTGAGACAGCTTAGTAAAAAGCATGACTATCCCAGCAAATCCGGGATAGTTGGCAAGTATGATTGCCCAGGGGTGCCCATTCATTAAGACGGCCATGGAAATAAGACCAGTTTTTAAAAATCTCAAATTTTTCATTTTCAAATTTCATTTTCATTTTCATGTTTTTTATTTCACATGAGAGCCGTACCTACATTAAAAATAATAAAATAAATTTTAAAAATATTTTACGCTTCTCTTATTAATCAAACTGAAGGTATCCTGAACTTGAAATGGGTACAACATTCAATGTAAAAACTATTTATAACTGTAAAAATCAATTAAATATCAGCATCAAATATTGTTGCACAAAACATTTACGTTGAGTATTCTATATACACGGGAAAAAGATGTCCAACTGCCTTTACAAATTTATGGCAGGAACTTGGCATTTTTGAAAGAATTTAGAATGCATGCCTTTTTTTTTTTTTTCCAGCAACATTTCAAATACTATTAGAATGAAAGTGTTTTGCCCCTATTCTGTAGGGCTAAATATCCTTGAGTGGTAAAAATCTTTGGAAGGTCAGGACCATTTCTTTAGAGTTCACCAGTCTATTTAATAACTTGCAGCTGTGTCAAAAAATATATTCATCATACAGCCGGTGTAGGAAGTATTGTGCCATGTAATTCCATCTATCGATACGCGTTAGCTGTCCCTGTTATTCCATATTCTGTCCATCTCCAGACAAGGCTTCGAGATACAAAGGGTACAGATCTTGTTAGGTAATGCCTCTGACACTTTCACTATCAATTGTCTTTTTGCAAGCTCTGATCATCACCTCAATTATCTGCTGTCCAGCCTACCTGATAGGTTTTTGCCAACTATAAGTCTTCTGTCGATGAACACGGAATAATGACAGCTAGGGCAAATGGACAGAATACAAAAGAGACAAGGGGAGTACAATCTACATTGAAAGGTAAGAAAAACAGTGTCTTATTTAGAGTCTGTCTCCTTATGCTCAAAAAAAAAAAAATATTTTTTTTTTTTAGCAGTTGAATGCTGGATCAGATTAACGCAAAATAAATTCTTCTTCTAAATTATTCTTACTGTGATGCAGCAAATCTATTTATCCTTCATCATAGAAGTTTATTTTTTAATGTTTAAAAACAATCAAATGCCATCTACCATTAATTTGTGTCTCATGATTTATTTTTTTATTTTTTTTGCTTAAAAAAAGAAAATGAGGTTGTGTATAAATAGACAAAAAGCAGGTTGTGAATACAATGTATAGATCGAAAAAAAACAGTAAATCAATCAAAGTGAATCTTTAACCTTTTTGCTTTTTTTTTTTTTTTTTATAAGTAAAAATGATCCACCTGCTGTATGTGATCTTTTTCAAGATTTCTGGTTGTTAATGTGTTAAAAAAAACAACTCTCTTTCTTTGTATAGTTTGTTTGTAATTATTTATATGTACATGGGTGCAGCTATATTTTTTCATTACATATGTGGGCTCTACTTTCTGCTTACTAGTGTTGCACAGTGACCGTACTTCACTACTCCTGAGTCTCATAAGTAATAATAATATTTATTTTCAGGTAAATGTCACCTCAGTAACTCAATAGTGTTACCCCCCCCCCCCCCCCAAAAAAAAGAAAAAAAAAAAAAAAAGAAAAAAATTAAATATATATATATATATATTTACAGCGAGTAAAATAAGTATTGAACATTTCACCATTTTTCTAGGTTAATATGTTTCTAAGAGCCCTTTCACACTGGGGCGGTTTGCAGGCGCTATTGCGCTAATAATAGCGCCTGCAAACCGACCCGAAAGTGCCGCTGCTTTCATTCCAGTGTGAAAGCTCCGAGGGCTTTCACACTGGAGCGGTACGCTAGCAGGACGGGATAAAAAGTCCTGCTAGCAGCATCTTCGGAGCGGTGAAGGAGCGGAGTGTATACCGCTCTTTCACTGCTCCTGCCCATTGAAATCAATGGGACGGCGCAGCTGAAGCAGAGCATGATCCCCTCCCTTCAGAGACTGGGCCACAGGGCAGTATTCCAATATGATAATGACCCCAAACACACCTCCAAGACGACCACTGCCTTGCTAAAGAAGCTGAGGGTAAAGGTGATGGACTGGCCAAGCATGTCTCCAGACCTAAACCCTATTGAGCATCTGTGGGTCATCCTCAAATGGAAGGTGGAGGAGAGCAAGGTCTCTAACATCCACCAGCTCCGTGATGTCGTCATGGAGGAGTGGAAGAGGACTCCAGTGCCAACCTGTGAAGCTCTGGTGACCTCCATGCCCAAGAGGGTTAAGGCAGTGCTGGAAAATAATGGTGGCCACACAAAATATTGACACGTTGGGCCCAGTTTGGACATTTTCACTTAGGGGTGTACTCACTTTTGTTGCCAGCAGGTTTAGACATCAATGGCTGTGTGTTGAGTCATTTTGAGGGGACAGCAAATTTACACTGTTATACAAGCTGTACACTCACTACTTTACATTGCAGCAAAGTGTCATTTCTTCAGTGTTGTCACATGAAAAGATAGAAGAAAATATTTACAGAAATGTGAGGGGTGTACTCACTTTTGTGAGATACTGTGTGTGTGTATATATATATATATATATATATATATATATATATAAAACACTGTATAAATTGTCTGTGTTTTGTAAATACCTGTAATAAAAAAATATATATACAGTATATCTATATATAGATATCTATCTATATATAGATAGATATCTATATATAGATAGATATCTATATATATATCTATCTATATATAGATATAAATATATATAGATATATATAAATAGATATTCTGCAGATATATACCTATATCTATATATATATTTATTGTATATATATTTAGAGAGGAAGAGAAGTTTAATTATAATAATAATACTAATAATAAGGTTTAATAATAATAAAATATAATTTCCTTTTAACTAACTACCACATGAATAATAAGAGTGGGTAATCATACTTTCTAACAATAATACGTCTTCCTATTGTTTTAATTATTTGTAATAGCATTTTAATCCATTATATAGCCTTATTTTTTAATGTTTAAAAAAAATGATAGAAAATGCTTTAATTGTACATTTTTTTTAATGTGATCATGATTTAATTTTAAAAAAGCTAAGAGAGCTCAGCATTTAAATAAATTATGCTTACATTTGCCACATCAACAATATGAGTATTAAATAATATTTTTATTCTATGTAAATTTAAACCATTTATCTCCCCCTGTGTAATGAATGGCTATAATTATGCTGCTTCATTGGAAGGAAGGTCATTGATAATCTTGTAATTTCTCATTGGTGTAAAGAGAGAAAACAGAAGTGTTTGTGATAAATGTATTCAACCTTTTGCATACTTTGGTAGTCTCAACAGGGATTAAAATGCAACAAGAAATTAAGTTCTTGGCTTGTACAGAATTTGTAATCGTGTCCCCACTTAATTTGTCAGAGACAGAAAAAACAACTTGTGCCGATTCTTTTCCATGGTGGAATCTAAGAAACAGGAAATTACATTTTATTATCTGAGACTTTCAAATGCAGTTTTTTAAAGTGTATATCAGGGAAAAATAAAAAGAAATGATTCTGTACATCTCTGCATCACATGCACATTTCCCTGTTCTATCTCTTTTAAAAAGCTTCTAATGAAGAATACTTGTTGATCTGTTAGAAATCCAGTGAGCCCCTCACTTCCTGAAGTGAACAGACCACACCGCCTTCTCTGCACAGAAAATCCCAAGCGATGTTGTTGGCCCTGCCTAGTTCTCCCTTCTGGACTACGGAATCCTTTCCCATCCCTGAATTTCATAACAGGGAGATTTTCTGAAGTACAGAAGTGGAGAGCTCAGCTCAGGCACATGAACTTTAATGGCGTCCCAGTTTAGTCTGTAGGGTTCAATATTGAGTTGGCCCACCCTTTGCAGGTATAACAGCTTCAACTCTTCTGGGAAGGCTGTCCACAAGGTTTAGGAGTGTGTCTATGGGAATGTTTGACCATTCTTCCAGAAGCGCATTCGTGAGGTCGGGCACTGATGTTGGACGAGAAGGCCTGGCTCGCAGTCTCCGCTCTAATTCTTCCCAAAAGGTGTTCTATCAGGTTGAGGTCAGGACTCTGTGCAGGCCAGTCAAGTTCCTCCACCCCAAACTCACTCATCCATGTTTTTATGGACCTTGCTTTGTGCACTGGTGAGCAGACATGTTGGAACAGGAAGGGGCCATCCCCAAACTGTTCCCACAAAGTTGGGAGCATGAAATTGTCCAAAATGTCTTGGAATGCTGATGCCTTAAGAGTTCTCTTCACTGGAACTAAAGGACCAAGCCCGACCCCTGAAAAACTAACCCCCACCATAATCCCCCCTCTCCACCAAATGATTTGGACCAGTGCAAAAAGGCCTAACACCTCTGTAGCCCTGAAAAGCAAAAAAATCAGTATACATACCTTTTCTACAGGCGATCTGACCCTATCTCCAGCAGCGGAAGCTCTGCTGTGTACACGTCCGACAATGGCTGTGAAAGGAATGGGAAGTGACGCCACCCATAGAGTTACTATGGGGCTTCCGTTAATGGATGTGTCCTCTGCACCCGCCCACACAGCGAAGCCGCGGCTGATAGCTCAGTGTGGGATCAGAGCTTCTGCCACTGGAGATCGGGTCAGATCGCCTGTAGAAAAGGTATGTATATTGATTTTTTCTTTTCAGGGCTAGATAGGTTAGTGTTAGAATGTTGGTGGCTATAGATGCAGGGATTTTAGTTTTTGCATGGACTTCCACTTTCAGTTTATGTGTTAAAGGCAGAAAAAATGGTCATCGCAGTTTGTTGTGTATGGGGTTCTGCAGACCGGTCAGGGTGTCCACAGCCAAAAGTGCCTACAATGGGCACATGAGCATCAGAACTGAACCATGGAGCAATGGAAGAAGGAGGCCTGCTCTGATGAATCACGTTTTCTTTTACATCATGTGGATGGCCGGGTGAGTGTGCGTCACTTTCCTGGGAAGAGATGGCACCAGGATGCAGTATGGGAAGAAGACAAGCCGGCGGAGGCAGTGTGATGCTTTGGACAATGTTCTGCTGTGAAAGCTTGGGTCCTGCCATTCATGTCTCTTCCAAGAGTGTGACCTTGCCTCATGCTAGGACTGGTCATGTTTAAGGGCAAGCCAGTGTCAGGAAGTTCAGGAGCATGATCATGCCTCAGGATCCACGTGGCCTGACACGTAGGGTCACAGCTCTGCACACTTGCACTTGACAACATTTAATGAGTGTGCACATCCGGCTCTACCTTTGGCACCAAGCGCCCTATCTAAAGCACACCACAAATGAAAAAAGTTAATAAGTGGCAGTAAGCTCCTGAAACACTTGATTTGACCTGCGTTCTGGTATTTTGTGCTTGACCTGTCTTGTGTCTTGACTTTGCTCTATCAAAATCTTGTGCTGCTGACCTTGGCGAGTGTCCTGACTTGACCCAGCTGTGCATGGATATGAATGAATTCAGCCGGTTCAGCAAGGGCGGGCTGTATCTCGATCCATGTATAGGCAGGATGGTTGCACAAGTTGATCTACCTATTGACTTATTGCCGTATTTTCCCCGCTCAATCAGCGCCACCTACTATATTCTGCAGGGGCTGATCAATGTATTCTGATGGGGGATAAAGTCCCCGTACTGTCAGAATACAATAACTCAGTGGGTGGGGGCTGTGGATGGGGGAATCAAGTATTTTTGTTTCCCTCAACCTGCTGGTTGAACGCAAAAAAAAATACTTATCTATGGGCTGCCTTGGCCTTCTGCTTGGTATTTTGGTACCTCTGCTGCCCATCTCATATACCAACCTTGGCATGGCTTTTGCCCGGCTCCTGCCTTCTCAATTGTTCCCTGGCTGTTGATGCTTTTTCATAATTACGGCTTTGCTTCCCGCGCTTCCAGGTTTCTGTGTCTAACCTGCAAACCACAAGATCTGGTCTGAGTATCTTTAGCATCCCAGCAGTTTCCAGACTGTCTTCAGAACACCCGTGCCACTTCTTGTCCTGCTATACCGGGTCACCAATTCCAGGTAGGCTACGAGAGGTCTACTCTCGTCAACTTGGCCTCTACCAGGTACGAGACAACCAGTCACTAAACTGGAAACAAAAAAGAACCATAAAAACACCTTTTCCCTCTCTCAAGGCAATATTATTTATTACAGCTACTTATATAGCGCTGTCAATTTGCGCAGCACTTTACATATTTTTTTATACATTCACATCAGTCCCTGACCTCAGGCAGCTTACAATCTAAGGTCCCTAAAGCTCTATATAAATGGGCCGAATGTCAGGAGACATTGGCTGGTTGAAAAAAAAAAAGTCTGCCATTCGGCCCGTGTGTATGGCGCTGACTAGAGTGTTCTAGCGGGGGGAGGGGGTGTCCCCCTGTCACACAACAGCTCAGTGGGGTAGATCGCTGCACTAACTTCATATTGTTAGTAGAGCGGCTCCAGCCAGAACTCATAGTGTGTACCAGGCTTAACTCACGTTTATACATACACATACTAGGGCCAATTTACCTACCAGCATGTCTTTGGAGTGTGGGAGGAAGCCCACACAGGAACAAGGAAAACATGCAAACTCTGTGCAAGTACTGTAGTATTATGGTTGGGATTTGAACTGACAACCCAAGTGCTGCTAGCTAGAAATGCTAACCCCTTAGCTACCCTGCTGCCCGGAAGCACTGCAAATTAAAAAAAAACAATTCAGCACTTGCCTACCAAAATAGTACACCTTGTAAAACTTACAGCCAGTTACATTCTCCTGCTATTCGTATTGGATGGGGAAAAAATCCGCATTCCAATTCGCACAGGTGTGAACCCTGCCTAAAGGACAGTAGACTGGCCCTTTGTTTAAAATGTTTGGAGACCCCTGCTATAACACATGCCTTCAATTTTCTGCAGACCAAACTGTACACATGCAAAGCGTCAGTGACAGGGGTTGGGATACACTTTAACTCCACCAGGGGTGCTGACAATGGACATCTTTTACTCATGTGGTTTAAAGCCCCCCCTGTAAATAGTAGACTTTGGCATTGGTATATTGGTATCTGATGGCACAGGAAAGTTCAATTTTGGTGTAGAAGAAATTGACATGCAAACAAGGGTTATATTTCCATAAGGGAAAACTATGGTTACAAGAAAGGTTAGTGTGAGGGTTATTATTACCGGGATAGTTAGTGTAAGGCGGGGTCTCTCAACCAGGGTTACATGGAACCCTGGGGTTCCTTCAAAGGTTGCTAGGGGTTCCATGAGCAATGAGCGATTTCTGCCTCACAGATAAATTCAATGGCGTCCCTAGGGGGGGCCAGAGGGGGCCCTGACCCCCCAACATTATGCTGTGCCCCACCATGTGCCCTCCAATTCCAAAAATTTTTTTTTTTTACAAAAAATCAATGTCTAAGAGGGAGAGAGTCCCCAGTCAGCTCCTGCCGGTGATTCCACCCCCCTCCCTCTCCTCGCTGACACTGCATAATGCGAGCACTCACACAACCACGGCCGCCCGATCTGCTCCTTCCCCTGCATCCTCATTGGCAGGAAGAGAGTTGCAGGAAGGACTCCACCAGGACTCTCCGTTACTGAAAAAACAGACTGATTTCTCCCGTCCTTAGGACAGGAGAACCAGCCTGTAAATTCCAAGAGATGCCAGACCAGTGCTGTCAATAGCAGGGGCAGGACAGCAAGAGGAGACTAGGGAACCCCACAGTGGCAGAACACCAGGGCCAGACAACCTTTGCAACCCTGATAGTTCTCCCACTGCTTTGGACCCTTATATTTTCTTGGTATGCTGGTGACATATATCTCTTGTTTTCTGCCACCCTGGGGGGGGCCCAATACAATAGGAAGGGAGCTCACTGCAGAACATGTGAAAGGGCCGTTGTGGGGTCATAGGAAAGGGCCCCAGGATATATATATATATATAATTGCATTTTATAGTTGCCCCCCTACTTTTGTCCCTGTCCCCCCATGTACCCCCCTAAATATGAAAGCTGGAGACGCCACTGGATAAATCGATCATTTTTTGCTATCTGTAAGGAGGTAATTCTTCCCAATGTCCACAAGTGTAAGGAGCATTCTTCATTGACCATCACACTAATGTACCATGAATTGTAGATATAGTAATTTTTAACAGGGGTTCCCTGAGACCGCAAAGTTATTTCAAGGGTTCCTCTGTGTTGAAAAGGTTGAGAAAGGCTGGTGTCAGGGTTACAAAGAAGATTAGTCTATTAGATTGTAAGCTCTTCTGAGCAGTGCCCTCTTAATCCTCTTGTATTTTATTGTATTATAACTGTATTGTCTCCCTTTTATATTGTAAAGCGCTGCGTAAACTGTTGGCGCTATATAAATCCTGAATAATAATAATAATTAGTGTTAGGTTTACAGGGAGGGTTAGTGCTAGAGTTACAGGGTTTGTTACTGTTGGGGTTACAGGAAGGGTTAGTGTTATGTTTACAACTAGTGTTAAGTTTATGACATGGGTTAGTTGTACAGTTACAAGGAGGGCTATTATTACAGGGAATGTTAGTTTGTTGGCTACAGTGAGGGTTATTGTTGGGGTTTACAAGTAGGGTTATTGATAGGGTTAAAAGGAGGTTTAGTGATGGCGTTACAAGGGGGGGGTCAGTGTTAGGTTTACAGGTAGCGTTAGGTTCTAGAATGCAGCTAATCACTTCAGCAACAACCAGGAATTTCACCAACTAAAAACAGGCCTCATACATACTGAGTTATCCAGGGCATAAGCCATGCACGTTGCTCCTAGCAATATTGTTGGCCTTTTACCAAGGAACCAAGGACCTTATTAACAGATAACAGCAAATATAAGCCAGAACGCTTGCTTAATTGAGAGCTGACTTTGAACTTTCTCCATCATTTTTATTCTTTTATCTCCAACTTCGACATGGTCTTATGCCGTGTACACACGATCGGACTTTCCGACAGGAAATGTTGGACGTGAGCTTGTTGGCTGAAAGTCCGACCGTGTGTACGCTCCATTGAACATTTGTTGGCGGACTTTCCACCAACAAATGTTGGCTAGCAGGTTCTCAAATATTCCGCCAACAAAACTTTGTTGTCGGACTTTCCAATTGTGTGTACACAAGTCCGTCGCACAAAAGTTCACGCATGCTCGGAATCAATTATGAGCCGGAAGCGCTCGGTCTTGTAAAACTAGCGTTCGTAATGGATTCATCACGTACGTCTTGTACGTCACTACGGTCGTAATTGTTGGCCAACATTTGTGTGACCGTGTGTATGCAAGACAAGTTGGAGCTAAATCCACGGTTTTGTTGTCGGAAAGTCCGATCGTGTGTACGGGGCATTAGAGTCCATTGTGGCTCTGCTTCCTCTCAATTGTCTGTATCTCCATTGGAAACATTATTGAAAAGAACACAGACACATCTAAATTGGTTTCCAAATATTACTCTACCCTAATGACCGACTCCAATCCTAGATTCGCTGCTGCTCCGACCCGTATTGGTACTTTTGCCCACACTGCCAAAAGTACCAATACCTGGTTTATTGATCATGGTATCACTGTGCTTGATTGGCCAGCAAACCTGCCTGACCTAAACCCGATAGAGAATCTGTGGTATTGTCAAGAGGAGGATGAGAGACACCAGACCCAACAATGCAGAGAAGCTGAAGGCCGATATCAAAGCAACCTGGGCTTCCATAACACCTCAGCATTGCCACAGGCTGATGGCCTCCATGCCATTGATACAGTAATTCATGCAAAAATAGTCCTGACCAAGTACTGAGTGCATACTATACTGTACATGGACATACTTTTCAGTAAGCCAACATTTCTGTATTAAAAATCCTTTTTTATTGGTCTTATGTAATATACTGATTTTCTAAAATACTGAATTTTTGGTTTTCACTAGCTGCAAGCCATAATCATTAAAATCAAAAGAAAGAAATGCTTGAAATATATCACTCTGTGTGTAAAGCATCTTTATAAAATATATGAGTTTCACTTTTTGAATTGAAATACTGAAATAAATTAACTTTTTGATGATATTCTAAATTTATAAGATGCACCTGTATAAGCCACAGCATAAACTATATTACTCATTTCCTAGCAAAAACGATTGGCAGCGTTTGGATTCAGCCAATAAAGTTGGTTAAAAAAAAGTCTGATTAGTCATTTTCTGTACCAGGATCTTAGATCTTTCAGTTTATTGAATTAAAGATCTTTGTTGGCAACAAAACTGAATTTCCAAAGCATTTCAGTTTTTTTTTTGTTTTGTTTTTCTATTTTAATAGGTCATACAGAAGTAACCAATGACACAAAATGACAATATAATTCAATGCTTGCATTTATTATTCTATAATGGTTATTGTGTTATCTAAGCAGGTGTGTATCAATATGCATATACCATATCATTTCACGCCATATAGCGGAAGGTTAGATAAAGGCCATGTCTATATATGAATAGGTTACATAGAGGGCATCCAATCAACATCTCTTTAGTGCACTATTAAATTTCACACTCAGTGTCCTCAGAATACAATCAGCTGTTCTACTTCACAACAAAAGTATATCTAACATCACAAATCTTTACCTTAAATTACAATTATTATTATTTTTTTTTTTTATTGGATTATACAAAAACAAAGGTAACATACCACAGAGGGAATACATAGGATGTTTAAAAGCATTCAAATATCTCATGGCATATATATTCCAAAATCTGTTCACAACATTATTTGATACAGTGCCTCTCACATATGGCCTCTCAAGGCAAACCACTACTTGATTACAAAATTAGTTCTTAATCAAATATAATCATTGGGCAAATAATGGCTACATTTAAAGAACAAACAAAAAAATAATAACGTCATAAATGATATAAACACGCTTTACTTAAAAAATGTCTGAACATGCTTTAGTTAAAAATGGCTAATATCACAAAAAATAATAATAATAATAATAACCTTGCACAAAAAAAAAATTGAAAAAAATAACTTTACACAAAAAAATGAAATAATAACCTTACACAAAAAAATAATAATAAAAAATGAATTAATTCAGTCTGTTATAATGCACTGATTTTACTTTTTTTTTATTGTTATAATGATGTATCTAATAATTTGAAAACGTTTCTACCATGCGAAAATATTGAAATAGATTGTGCAAAGAATTAAAATAAAAACAAATATGCTAAGTACATCCTCCAAAAGGGCTGGAACTTTTTGGATGCCAATAAATGCATGCTCAACAAATTATCACATGAAATAGAACTTAGTGCTTCAGGTAGTGGTCATTGGGCACCACACCCCCCCCCCACCCCCCCAAAAAAAGTCACTTGTATACTAAATACATACTTCAAAAGGGATTGTGACTTTTTAGGTGCCAATTAATGCACGCTACACAAATTTTCACATAAAATACATTTAAGTCTTTATTACAACTTGAGGCATAAATAGTCATTTAAAAAAACAGTGACTCTCCATTAGTCTTTATACCACAAAGGTGTTGTTTAAATGCACAAAAGCGTGCGTGTTATACGCCCATACTTCTATTTTAGCTGCCTCGGAGGGGACAGGGAGGGGGGGCGGGACGAGCGCCGTCAGATTACATACAGTGAGAATCTCCTGTTTACTTAGCAGCCTCTGTAATAGGAAGTCCCGTCTCCTGGGCCGCCATTGGACCACTGTTCTGTCTATCATAGGAGATTCTCACTGTATGTAATCTGTTGGCGCTCATCCAGCCCCCCTCCCTGTCCCCTCTAGGCTGCAGATGGGCATCCATCAGGCTTCACTGATGGCAATGGTGAGGCTGCTGCATTGATGGCAATGGTGAGGCTGCTGCATTGATGGCAATGGTGAGGCTGCATTGATGTGGTCTGCTGAGGCTGCATTGATGGCACTTGTGAGGCTGCATTGATGTGGACTGATGAGGCTGCATTGATGTGGACTGATGAGACTGCATTGATGGCACTTGTGAGGCTGCAGATAGGCATTGATCAGGCTGCATTGATGGCAATGGTGAGGCTGCTGATGGGAACTGACCCTTATTTTGCTTCAAAGTTCCTTATTTAAAAGTTAAGGCTTTTTAACAGAAACTTCCCTCTTAAAATACATTTGCGTGTTATACACTTGTGCGTGTTATAAACCTTTAAATACGGTATATAATTGATGCATGATAGCTGAAAAAACACGTAGTACGCCTAGTACATTTCCACAGTTTTGTTGGCCAACAATCCGATCGTGTGTACGAGGCTTGAGAGATGTTATGGTGGTATACCTTAACAATTAAAAAAAAAAAAAAAAGGATTAATAAAAATAATATTCATTTAATAATAAAGTTAATATGTAACATTACACAATAGTAAAAAAAAGAACACGAGTAATTCTTTTTATTTATTTATTTTAAACTTTTCAATATTTATTTAATTATTTCAAACTTTCCCAGGAAGTCAAAGCATTGCCCTGGATAGAAAAAGTTCTACTTATTTTTTTTTTTTTTTTTTTGGTCGAGTTCAATTATATTCAGCTAATACAAGCTGGTGTTTCTTAGCGTTACAATTTAAAAAAAAATTACTCCAAGTGTCATCTTCCTCCGATAATATCATATTAAACCCTGAAGACGTGTCGCACGCATTTCAGAAAAGACTGCTCCTATTAATGAGGCTTACGTTTAATCTCATTATTCTAATAAAGTGAAATCAATTAAGTTGGACAGTGCGAAGGTCTAGTTCAAGCTGAGTTAGTTCTTTTTTTTTTTTTTTACCACAATGAAGAGCGGGAGGAAAGTTAAGTTAATAGGCCTTTTTTTTTTGTCTACTAATCCCCCCTTCCTAAGCTCCGTCTGAGTTTGAAGGAGGGCAATTTAGAAGCTGTCTTAGTACAAATCTAACAAGGGCCCCGTGGCTCTCCAAGGGGCAGCATAGCCCCCCTTCAGCATTCACCAAGATATGCTTCAAAGGAGATTGTACTCTTAATCCAATCTACTCGGCCGAAGAACTCCCAGCGGTTCAGCTTGCCAACAAATTAAAATCTAGCTTCATAAAAACACCTTGAATTTGGAAGGTATTGGCTGGACCGCTAGACTTGAAACTTCATCTATTCTGGCTAACTTCTCAATTATCTTCCTTGCAGTAGAGATGTGTAAAAGTGCAAAAATCAATAGTATTCTATTCCCTTTCTATTGGAAAGGGAAAAATTAATGAGATAGGACACTCTCTTAATCAGAAATAAATGTTTTAATTCAGGTAATGACATAGTTTTCCCTAGCCGAAGAATGACAAATGAAGGCCCGAGACCCCCCCCCCGCCCCCTCTCCCCCCCAAACAGAAGCATTTTCAATTTTATTGTAAATATAAAAGGTATTGATCGCCGAGATGTACAAACCCTATTGCTTACAAAAGCCATTCAGGGGGACTGGGAAAAACTATTAAGCACTAGGTCAAAAATCAATAAACAACACTGAAATGTTGTAGAGCTCGCCCCGGGCCTGGCAAAGGCTTAGAAAGCCAGACATGAGAAATAGTGACAGGTACGTCTCTTGTGGAGCAATGTTAGGGATAAAAAAAAAAAAAAAAAAAATCAGGCGTTTTATCTCTGCTACCGTTTGACAGGTTGCGGGATGGGCTAAGGCCATTGCAACAGTCTTCATCTGAATACATGCTAATTCTTCCCACTATTGGCAGCTACTGATTAGGGTTGTAAAATATGGCACTTAATTGCCCAATCCCCCTGTTTTCAGGTAATTTAACACATGATTAAAATGTATATGAGCCGGCAAAATCACCTTTCCCGCCTTACTTTATCTATTTGTTTTAGTTTAGTTTCGAGATCCATTTTCATTGGGTCGTTTGGAATAACTTATTGTGTGTTTAATAGATTTAGGACCTGATAAACCCTAATTTTGGCTTAATGTGTTTTTGATGTCATCAATACAAATATTTCTAGCGTTACAAATGCCGTTTCGTGTTTTTTTAGCCCATTAAAGAAACAATGGCAATAATAAAATAAAATGAATTGTATATAAAAATGATTAAAATAGCAATGTTAATTATTATTTGATTATTAGATATATAAATATATGTCATATATATACATACATCATTTAAATATAGATTCTATTTATTATAGAAATCCTGTAAAATAGTAATAATCAATTTTATTATTACTATTATCATTATTACTACTAATAAAAAAAAGTGTATTTATATATATCTATATATATCTATATATAGATATATCTATATAGATAGATATATCTATCTATCTATATATCTATATCCATATATATCTATCTATATAGCTATATATATTATCTAGATAGATAGATAGATAGATAGATAGATAGATAGATAGATAGATAGATAGATAGATAGATAGATAGATAGACATTACATTTATTAATTAAAAAATATATATATTACATTTATTAATTAAAAAATAATAATTTTTAAATAATAGTTTAAAATAATAATACAAATTGATTGTTATTACTATTTTACAGGATTTCTATAGTGTCAGCACTTTGCTCAGAGCAATAATAATAATAATAAGAGTAATATTAAAGTTGATGTAAATCCTCACTAAAAGACATTATGTGGTTGATTTACTAAAAGCAAATAGGCTGTTCACTTTGCAAGGGAATTACCCCTTAGCTTAGTGAATGTGGTGAAAACTCAGTTTGCAAAGAATACCCAATGACATGCAAGGAAAAGAAAACAACTGCAATTTTGATTGGATGATGGAAGTCAACAGAGCTTCACCTCATTCACTTAGGTAAGAAAAAAATCCCTAGTCAAGTGGAAATTCCCTTGCAAAGAGAACAGCTTATTTGCACAATTGTTTAAGTAAAAATGATCTGCAAACAATTGATTCATAAAGTTATGTACTAAATCCATTATAAATGTTATTACGTACTTCTTCTAATTAGCATATTAATTCCCAAAGTGGCATACTAGATTTTCACTTAGGTAAGTACAGCGCTCTGTAGAACTGAATTGGTGTTATCCAACAAAGTCCAGCACTTTTGGAGATGATTGACTAAGAGCTTTTCATACATGTCTGTCCACTGCTGCAGGGAAGGACCCTTGTTCTCTGTGTGGAAGCAGTGGCCTCTCTGCAGAGGTCCAACCCCACACCCCCACCTGCAGAGTACATAATTCCATAAAGCGTATCTAAACCCAAAAACAAAAAAAATGCAAAAATATTGCTGTTGCCAAGTCCTTACTTGTGGTGGCCGCATTTAAAATCAAATTTTTTCCCTTTATTTTCACCTGGTGATCCTGCTACTAACACTCCCTGTCCCAGGGTGACAACGCTCACTCACTGTACCGTTATATATGGAGCAATGTCACCCTAGGCTGCTTTCCTGATTTGGACTACAAACACCTCCCTCTCTCCTTATCTCAATTGCATAGAGAGCAGATGTACTGTAGTACACAGAAGATAGCTGGGAAAGCACACAGGACACTGGGGTTTTTTTTTTGTGCAGCATCAACAGGTTTTTTTTTTTCCACATGCAGAAAATGTACCTTGTGCGAAAAAAGAAAACTAATGCAGCCACGTCTAAGAACTAGTAAAGTGCAATATATTACATTTTTTTCTTCAGTTTGGATATGCTTTAAAAAATAGCTAAACCGAAGAGCAAACATTTACACGGTATCTATATATTGTCACCCTAGGGAGGGAACTATGGTGGGACTACAGAACAACTCCCCCTCTTCTTCATAACATGGGGGGGGGGTATTCTGTAGTTCACATAGTTGAAATGGGCAGAGCTAATAATACTTGAAATAACACTACGTGAAATTTCAACCTCACTTGATTTCTGGCAGGATCAACAGGTATTTTTTGCTTTTATGGAACAGATGTAACAAAACACTTCCAATTGGATAATTATCAGACCATGAAAGAGCAAATAAGAGAAGTTCCTTGTTAGGATGTACATATACTTTACATAATCTGTCTCTTTATTCCTTATCTTTTTAGTACATCAACCGTTTGGCAGCACATGAGGGTGAGACACCTTCTATAGAGAATAAGAGAGATAAACATATGTAAATAATGATATAGACAGCTAAATATATAGATAGTAAATAGAGTGATAGATAAATAATATAAACCAGTGGTTCTCAACCCTCTAGTGCCGTGACCCCTTGATAAAAATTTCCCAAGTTGTGGGGACCCCTAACAGTAACATTTTTGTAGCGTGGGTTGTCAGCACCTAAGGCAAGACAAGTAATTTGCACCCCTAACCCACAGACATTTAGCGCTTCCTGAGTTCCTTCCACTCGTACAGTATTAAAACTCCTTATGGTACATTTTAGGATGTACTACTCTCTCTTTGTTCTCCTTTCTTTCCCTTTTATCTCTCGCTATCCTAATTTTTTGGGGGGTTTTTTCCCACCCCCCTCTCTAGCCCTCTTTCTTGTTCTTTCTCTCCCTTTTTCTTTGTTCTTCCCCCTCTTTTCCTCTCCCTTTCATGTATTGCCTATTTCTATTCCTTCTCTTACGCCTTGGTGGGGGGAATGGAATGAGTGGCATTGCTAGCGGGGAGTTGGGATGCGTGTCAGTGCTGGTCTGGAGTTGGGATCAGTGTCAGTGCTGGCGGGGAGTTGGGATGAGTGGCAGTGCTGGCGGGGAGTTGGGATCAGTGGCAGTGCTGGCGGGGAGTTGGGATGAGTGGCAGTGCTGGTGGGGAGTTGGGATGAGTGGCAGTGCTGGTGGGGAGTTGGGATAAGTGGCAGTGCTGGTGGGGAGTTGGGATCAGTGGCAGTGCTGGCGGGGAGTTGGGATAAGTGGCAGTGCTGGTGGGGAGTTGGGATAAGTGGCAGTGCTTGGGGGGGGTTGGGATAAGTGGCAGTGCTGGTGGGGAGTTGGGATAAGTGGCAGTGCTGGTGGGGAGTTGGGATCAGTGGCAGTGCTGGTAGGGAGTTGGGATAAGTGGCAGTGCTGGTGGGGAGTTGGGATAAGTGGCAATGCTGGCGGGGAGTTGGGATCAGTGGCAGTGCTGGCGGGGAGTTGGGATCAGTGGCAGTGCTGGCGGGGAGTTGGGATCAGTGGCAGTGCTAGCGGGGAGTTGGGATGAGTGGTAGTGCTGGCAGGGAGTTGGGATCAGTGGCAGTGCTGGAGGGGAGTTGGGATAAGTGGCAGTGCTAGCAGGGAGTTGGGATGAGTGGCAGTGCTGGTGGGGGAGTTGGGATGAGTGGCAGTGCTGGAGGGGAGTTGGGATAAGTGGCAGTGCTAGCAGGGAGTTGGAATGAGTGGCAGTGCTGGCGGGGAGTTGGGATGAATGGCAGTGCTGGCGGGGAGTTGGGATGAGTGGCAGTGCTGGGGGGGGAGTTGGGGTGAGTGGCAGTGCTGGTGGGGAGTTGGGATGAGTGGCAGTGCTGGCGGGGAGTTGGGATCAGTGGCAGTGCTGGTGGGGAGTTGGGATAAGTGGCAGTGCTAGCAGGGAGTTGGGATGAGTGGCAGTGCTGGCAGGGAGTTGGGATGAGTGGCAGTACTGGTGGGGAGTTGGGATAAGTGGCAGTGCTAGCAGGGAGTTGGGATGAGTGGCAGTGCTGGCAGGGAGTTGGGATGAGTGGCAGTGCTGGCGGGGAGTTGGGATGAGTGGCAGTGCTGGCGGGGAGTTGGGATGAGTGGCAGTGCTGGCGGGGAGTTGGGATGAGTGGCAGTGCTGTGGGGAGTTGGGATGAGTGGCAGTGCTGTGGGGAGTTGGGATGAATGGCAGTGCTGTGGGGAGTTGGGATGAGTGGCAGTGTTGGCGGGAAGTTGGGATGAGTGGCAGTGCTGGGAGGGAGTTCTGATCAGCCAACTTAGGTGCTCTTGATGAAGGTCATCTGCTGATCTGAGAACTGTAGTGGGGACTTTTAATGGCAACTATAATCACAGGTAGTGTTACTCACTGTGTCTCCGACTTTGTGGTGTCTCGTAGCAGTGACACCTATGCCGAAATCAGGAGATAGGGCCTCCTCCAGCCCCTCCCACTTCACATTCCTCACCATTCAGCTGACCTCTAGTCTCTGTCCCCCAGCCATGCCGTAAACTGAATGGATGGCTGCAAAGAGGCTTAGTGGTCAGCGGCGGACTCCAGGAAAAGCCCAGCTGGGCGGTCACAGGCTCCAGGGACAGCCCTGCTGGGTGGTGGCGAAAAGGCTGGGAGAACAGGAACAGCTCAGGATTCGATGACCCCTGGCAAATCGTCATTCGACCCCTAAGGGGGTCCCGACCCCCAGGTTGAGAACCACTGATATAAATAGATACACTATTAGATAGATAGAAAGATGTAATACATTGATATATAGAGATAATAAATGAAATAGGTAGAGCTAGATAGATAAACACATAGATTCATATACAGTACATTCCCTACATATACCATGCATATAAATAGATAGATAGATATAATACATTGATACATAGAGAGATAAGAGATGAATAGGTAAATATAGATAAATAGATGGATAGATAGATAGATAGATAGATAGATAGATAGATAGATAGATAGAAATATGTAATACATTGATATATAGAGATAATAGATGAGTAGGTAGAGATAAAATGATACATAGATACATAAAAGACCAATAGATAAAAAATGATTATTAAATAAATTGAAAGACAGAAAGGTATATTGATAGATATATAAAAAATACACTGATATATAGAGATACTAGATAAATAGGTAAAGATAGATAGATAGATAGATAGATAGATAGATAGATAGATAGATAGATAGATAGATAGATAGATAGATAGATAGATAGATGTAAAAAAATATATTGACAGATAAATAGTTAATAAATAGATACATTATTGGATAGTTAGATAGATGTAATAAATTGATACTGTATATAGAGATAATAGATGAATGGGTAGAGATAGATAAGTAAACAGATAGATAAAATACTAATACATATAAATAGATTAATAGATACATTAAAAGACAGAGAGGTAGATAGATAGATAGATAGATAGATAGATAGATAGATAGATAGATAGATAGATAGATAGATAGATAGATAGATAGATAGATAGATAGATAGATATGTAAAACATCATATTGACAGATAGATAGATAGTTAACAGATAGAAACATTATAAGATAGATTGCTATAATAAATTGATATATGGAAATATTATATGAATATGTAGAGTTAGGTAGATAGATAATAGATAATAATAATAATAGATAGAGACTAATACATATAAATAGATTAGTAGAAGACATTGGAAGACAGTGAGGTAGATCATAAATATAGATAATTAATAGATAAATAATTAGAGAGCGAAAGAAACATGACAGACTAATACACTGTATATATTGATGGGAAGAGATAGATGTAAAAACTTATATTGACAGATAAATAGATAAATTGTTAATAAATAGATACATTATTAGATAGATAGATTAGATAGATGTCATATAAGCACAATAAAAACCTTGTTTTATACAATCACACTTCCAGCATTGAATATCTATTTTGTGTTACATTGTTACATGGCAGCACACATTACAATGTAAAGGAACTGGCCGGGGGTTACATTGTTTCTCATTGAATCGGCAGCACAAGGGCTAATTTATTTACAGAAGGGCGATCTGTACGGAAGGATTGGTGCGGAAAGGCTTCCTGCTGCTATGATTATAGATGGGCCGGGGTCATGTCACCTCTCAGCAGGTAAATTGTTCAGCTGATACAGATTCCGCTTCCATCTCACCTTCAATATTATGTCTGTAACATGTCATCGCAGGGGATGATGGAAGATTCACCGGCACCTCCTGTTATTACGGTCGTTCGACCCCTGATGTAACATCTCTGTAATGCCATTATTTCCGCAGGATCCAGGAATGCATGAAGACACCGCCGCCTCGCGACCCGTCTGGCGTGAAGCAGCACTTCATCCCGCATTGTTCTTTGCAGCAGTATTAAAGTAGATGTACACCCGGACTGAATGGTGTTTCATTTTATAAAGCATCTGTATCACAAACAATTGTCATTTTTAACAAAATACTGTTTCCATCCTTCTTTATATTCTTTGTGCTTCTCAGTGCCACTGAGCTCCTTCTGCCACTTTGCAGCCACTTCATGTCTACATGCACTCCAGATATGGCTGCATGGTATTTCTCATGGTGGGTTTTCTGATGGTTTCTCTGCAATGTGTGTCAATACAGCCGCTTGTAGTCTCCATCCAGGCTGTGCATGTCAAGGTGACAAAACATGAGCAAAAAGAGGCAAATAACAATTACAGGTTTCCTTTGCCAGCTTGTGACTGGACAGTGAAAGAAGAAGCAGCAAACTGGTGGGTTTATCTCTCTCTGTGCTGTACAGGGATAGCAAACAGGTTAACACGTCATCAAATGTATTTAAAAGCAAGCAGTGTAAGTGCTTGAGTGTGACCTGGTATCATCATCTTGCAGTCCCTGCACAGCAGGGCTCGAGTGTGAGAAGAAGAAGCAGCACAAGGGGCCAAGTAATATATATGCTGACAAAAAATAGGCTGATAGGAGTATAGAGCATAGTGACAGAGCGGTGAGCTCTTCACTGTGCTGCTTCTCCTTTCACCGTACAGTCACAGGTTGGGGGCTCGTCCGGGACAACCTTGGCTCAGAGAAAATGGATTGCAGCCACCGCAACTACAGACTGGTAAACCGCAATATATACCATTTTTAGGTAGTCTTACATAAGTAAATGTAGATCCAGTTACTAAAATCTCATACAACCTAAAAGCTGAACCCTTAGAATTAGACAAAATCTACAATTACAGGTCAAGAATTAATGCTTATTTAGGCTAGGGGTCCAGGGGTAAGGTGTAATATTGTACTCCTGTAAATAAATAAAGAGTGTTGTGCTGCTGTGATGTACCAATGTGTACAATAAAAATACTATATATATATATATATATATATATATATATATATATATCAAAGAAGTGAGTAGAAATGAACGTTCTAAAAAAAATACTAATACTCATAAAATACTCCAATAATATCCAGTGATCCTTAATAAACACAATAAACATCCAGTGTTAAAAAGTCCAAACAACACTATTTGGTAATAGTGTATAAAACAGTGTTCAATCAGTGGAATATTCCACTTGCTGTGTCTCCTTTTATGGGTGTGAATTCCACCATAAGGTATAGCCTTTACCTGTGATATTCTACATACAATATTCTACTGGTGTTTAAAACCCAAATCCCAGTGCTGTAAGTGCTTACTGTATCTTCTCCAGTGCTCCGCCAGCTAGTGAAAATATAAGAGTGGCCCCGTACCTGTTGCCTAGACCTATGTTATAGGTCTAGAGACGTCTGTTCAAAAAATAGGCCGATAGGAGGCTAGAGCAGAGAGACAGAGAGATAAGCTCATCACTGTGCTGCTTCTCCTTTCACTGTCCAGTCACAGGTTGGGGGCTCGTCCGGGACAACCTCGGCTCAGAGAAAATGGATTGCAACCACCACAACTACAGACTGGTAAACCGCAATATCTAACATTTTTAGATATAAAAATACAACCTTACAGCTGAACCCTGGGAATTAGACAAAATCTACCCTTGCAGGTCGAGGGTTAATGCTTATTTAGTCTAGGGGTCCAGGGGTAAGGTGTAATACTGTACTCCTGGCTCCAGCTAGCTTCCTCCACCCATGTGATCCCCAGGGCCTCTTTAACCACTTGCCGACCAGCCGCCGTCATTATACATTCCCGCAAATCACCGTAGCTCTACATTGGCCCTTTAAACACATATAGTAGGCGTGCCCGCTGCACAGTGGAGGAGCTGATGCACCGGGTCCAGCGGCTGCGATGTCTGCTGGGCACCTGCGATCACACCACAGAGAGCCAGAATGGGTATCTGCCAATGTAAACAGACAGATCCCCGTTCTGTCAGGGGAGTAGAGAGTGATCGTCTGTTCCTAGTGATTAGGAACAGCGATCTCTCTCCTCCTCTAGTCAGTCCCCTCCCCCACAGTTAGAAACACCTACCAGGGAACACATTGATCGCCCTCTAGTGTTAACCCCTTCCCTGCCAGTGACATTTATACAGTAATCAGTGCATTTTTATAGCACCGATCACTGTATAAATGTCAATGGTCCCAAAAAAGTGTCAAAAGTGTCCAATCTGTCAACCGCAAAGTCGCAGTCCTGCTAAAAATTGCTGATCACCGCCATTACTAGTAAAAAATAAATAATAAAAATTCCATAAATCTATTCCCTATCTTGTAGACGCTATAAATTTTGCGCAAACCAATCAATATACGCGTATTATTATTATTTTTTTTTTTTTTACCAGAGATATGTAGAAGAATCCATATCGGCCTAAACTGATGAAGACATTTGTTTCGTTTTTTTTTTTTTTAATTTGGGGGATATTTATTATAGCAAAAAGTGAAAAATATTGTTTTTTTTTCAAAATTGTCGGTCTTTTTTTGTTTATAGCGCAAAAAAATAAAAACCGCAGAGGTGATCAAATACCACAGCGTCGCACAACCGCGCAATTGTCAGTTAAAGCGACGCTGTGCCGTTTTTCAAAAAATGTCCTGGTCATTAAGTGGTTAAAGCACTTCGAGCCCCGGTCATATAAGCTCACCTCCTCACGTACAATTCACACTAGCACAGCTTTACATATATAAAAAAAAAGCTTGCCTTGCTTGTGGCACTTTTCTTTGTTAATAGCACCCCAAACACGGTGAGCAAAACGCATGATTTGCTGTGTGTTGGGCAGCCCATTGAAATAAATAAGCTGCCCTATGCGCAAAGTGCGACAACGTACTGTGGGGACTAAGGCTACCTTCACACTAGCATTTCCTGAACATGTGCAAAGATTGAACATTTTGCGTGCGCTCACATAATGCGCAAAAACGTGTGTCGCGCTTGTGGTGCCATTTATTGTTCATGGCACCCTAAACGCAGCAAACGTGACGCCCAGTTTGTTGTGTGTAGGACAGCCCATTGAAATGAATAAGCTGCTCTATGCGCAAAGTGCAGCAACGAGTGAAAAACGTGAATATGCATAGTATAAATAAGGGCTATGGCTGCATTTACACTAGCATTTTGTAAACATGCACAAAAAAGGTCAAGGCTGCGTGCAAACACAAAACATGCAAAAGCTCGCGTCGCACTTGTAGTGCCATTCATTGTAAATGTTACACCCAACATGGCAAGGAAGACACATGGATTTGCATGCGGAAAAAAAGCATAGCTAAAAAATGTGCAAAGCTCGTATAGATACTGAAGTTTCTTCTCTGCATTTGTCATTTTGTAGGAAATTAAAATGAATGAGCTGTCCTTTACGTGTAGCGTGACAACGTGCCAGTAAACCGCGAATAGACATACGCAATTTGTTTCGTTCCAAATTTGTTTTTTTAACGAATTTCGACAAATTCGTTAATTTTGAAATATTCAAATGAACGAAAACCCGTTAGAATGACATTCGGAAATTCGGAAATTCGTAAATGTGAATATTTGAAAATGCGTACATTTGAAAATTCGAAAATCTGAAATTGGAAAATCCGGAAATTCGAAAATTCGGAAATTCAAAATTCGAAAATCTGAAATAATAACTAACTCATAATAACTTAACTATTACTAACTTAACAGGTATTGGAATCTCCTTTCAAATTTGGCTGTTAGTGAACATAACGATCATGTTCGTTTTCGCCTCATTCGTTTTTTGGATCATTCGTTATGATCTAAATTCGTAAATTTTAAAATTCGGAAATTCGAAAAATTCGGAAATTTGAAAATTTGAAAATTTAGAAATTTGAAAATCCGAAAATCTGGGAATTCGAAATTCCGAAAATAAGAAAGAAAATCCGAAATAATAACTAACTAATAATCACTAACTATTCAAATATAGGTATTGGAACTTCCTTTCAAATTTGGCTGTTAGTCAACGTAATGAACACGAATTTATCCGAAGTTACGAATTATCCGAAATATTGAATGCCGTATCTAAACAAATTGAATGTAACAAATTAATAATAATAAATAACAATAATAATAATAAAAACTTTTTATTATTATTATTATTATTAATAATAATAATTAATTCCGTTCCATTTGTTTAGATGCGGCATTCGTTAGTTTGGATAATTCGCAACTTTGGATAAATTTGTGTTCATTATGTTGACTAACAGCCAAATTTGAAAGGAAATTCCAATGCCTATAATTGAATAGTTAGTGATTATTAGTTAGTTAGTTATTATTTAGAATTTTCAAATTTTCTTTCTTATTTTCGGATTTTCAAATTCCCGGATTTTCTAATTTACGAACTTTCAAATTTACGAATTTTCGAATTTACACATTTTGATCATAACGAATGACCCAAAAAAACGAATGAAACGAACACGAACACATTTTTTGACAGTGCACATGTCTAACCGCGCCCACGCACGACACCGGACGTTTGCATCAATTGGGGGGGGGGGCTTAGGATTGCTTTAGGCCCCTTACACATTACAGGTGGCGGGAATAAGCATTTCTGATTGCAATTTTTAAAGCGCAATTCCCATGTGATTTTACGTGTGGCGTATAGGGCAGCCCATTCACTTTAATGGTTTTTGGTTGACAAGCTTCACGCAATTTTTAAGGTCGCGTTTTACCAAGACTTCTGTGATTCTGTTGTGCAAAAGCGGCATAAAAATCGCAGCGTGATGTAGAATAAATTCCACCCAAACAAAGGTTTTGTTTTTTTTTTGCAGTGACTGCCGCTCGATTTGGAATCACGGGCAGAATTGCAGCAATTCCATCCATAATTACAAATCACAATATGTGTATGGGGCTTCATTTTGAAGTTTTGATGGGTCTGTGATACTTTTATTGTATCTCTGTGTGTTTGTGTATTTATATTGTGACTGCTTTTCTGTTCCCCTCTAGATCATCTCTGCAGTAAATTGTTGTTTCTAATTGATTGATGACCTCCTTGTACCTTATAACTGCGCTCTCTGTTTATCAGTGCGTTACCCCTCCCCCGTTACACCATGTACTTATGTCATTATATGTGATCGGGACATCAGCATATAGGAAATGAAATAATGTGCGGCTGACACTGATCCGAATATATCCCCCCCCCCTCCGAAAACATATACAGATCTTCACGTGATATTAATCTAATTTGGAAATTGAATTGAAAGAGAAGTGACATCAATAACCCCGGAATAGATGACATATTATTGTGGCCCTTTGTGCTTTGTAAAGTTGACATGACAGACGATAATTAGAGGAAGTTTTATGCCCTCAGCGTGGAAATGGTGTAAGTTAATTTGGGTCAGGAATGGTTATTATGCAAAATATTCCTTCCCTCCCCCGCTCTACAAAAAGCCGCATTGACAGTGGCAGAAATACTGAAGGATTTAAAAAAATTGTTTATTAGAATGTCTGAGTTGGCATTAGCATTATATCATTGTATAATTGTATAGCATTATAGCATTGTATTATTTTATAGCATTATAGCATTGTATCATTGTGTAACATTGTATCATTGTATAGCATTATAGCTGAAGTTAGAAGCTGATTGGCCACCATGCACAGCTACACCAGATATTGCACTCTCCTGTGTTAGTAAATCAACCCAATTGTATTATTGTATAACATTGTACCATTGTATAGCATTGTATCATTGTGTAATGTTGCATCATTGTAAAGCATTATAGCATTGTATCTTCATATAACATTGTATAACGGTGTAACGTTGTATTATTGTGTAGCCCCCTGTTCCCAAAAATGGGGCTATAGTGTAAATTTAGTGCTGAGCTGTAATCAGCTCACATTGATTGTACATAGTTTATTGGTTCTGTTCTAAACTTGACTGTGTTGTGCATTTCCCACTGTTGCCAGTAGGTGTCACTGGTACCACAAGACAGTGTGAAATTAACAACTAGGTTGAGCTGTAATGAATATTCTTTTTCTGGAAACAGCCCAGTAGGAGGTTCCTGCCGCTGTGCATTCTGGGAAGGGTTATTTTATTGGACAGAGGCCATGTGCTCTAGTCAGTTCTCACCATGTGGCCCTCCAGGCCTGAGGCTACGTTGCTGCAAGCTCTGCAAGTAGGCCCAGAAGCCTGTCTGGGGCCTACTACTCCTGAGGTGATCCTTAGGCTGTCTTGCCTAAATGGAAGAAGCCGAGCCAAGCTGAGGAGATCCAGGGGAGGACCATTGCTGGAGAGAGCCAGGATGAAGACTGGTCTCTCAGAAGGGCCTGGTGACTCGGTGTGATGACGCACCTACATCTAAACTACCTTCACAGTATTGCCAGATGGCTTAAAGGTTCTGGTACTGTGAAGCTGTTCTACAATTCAATCAAGGTAACAAGTTCCTGGCTGCTAAGTATGTGAGAGAGACTTATCCAGGCACTTACTGGCTGCTAGGTCTGTGTGAGAGACCTACCCAGGTATTCAAGATCTGTTAGAAGAAAAGCTGTTTTGTCCTTTGGTGCAAGGAGTCTGTAAGTGATCTGCTAAAAAGGGTATCTGAAACCTCCCCTCAACCTCTTTTCTACAACCTTTCTTAAGTTCTTATTAAAGCATTGAAAAATACCTAAAGTGACTGGCACCCACATTTGTTCTAACTTCCCATTATAGCCATGGACTCAGCTCTGGGGTGAATGTAAGATCGCTCCCTGTATCTGGATGTACCCTCTTTGCTCCCAGTATACCCAGGGGGTGCTACAATTATATAACATTGTATCATTGTGTAACGTTGCATCATTGTAAAGCATTATATAGCATTGTATATTTATATAACATTGTATTATTGTATAACATTGTACCATTGTATAGCATTGTATCATTGTATAACATTGCATCGTTGTTTATAATTATAGCAT
Organism: Aquarana catesbeiana; assembly: GCF_042186555.1. Classification (NCBI taxonomy): domain Eukaryota; kingdom Metazoa; phylum Chordata; class Amphibia; order Anura; family Ranidae; genus Aquarana; species Aquarana catesbeiana. The sequence continues at coordinate 328,431,551 of NC_133330.1, read as the reverse complement.
GGTATCATTATATAACATTGTATCATTGTGTAACATTGTATCATTGTATAGCGTTGTATCCTTGTGTAACGTTGCATCAATGTAAAGCATTATAGCATTATATCTTTATATAACATTGTATTATTGTATAACATTGTACCGCTGTATAGCATTGTATAACATTGCATTGTTGTATAGCAATGTATCATTAATTATGCAACATTGCACTATTGTATATCATTATATCACAGTATAGCATTGTACTGTATAATATTGCATTGTTTTGTTGCACTGTATCATTGTATAACATTGTACCATTACATAACATTGTATCATTGTATAAGATTGTATCATTGTGTAACCTGGCATCATTGTATATACTGTAGCATTGTATCATTATATACCATTGTACAATTGAATAATATTGCATCACTGTATAGCATTGTATCATTGTCTAACATTGTATCGTTGTATAGCATTGTATCATTATATACCATTCTATTATTGTATAACATTGCACAACTGTATAACATTGTATCGTTGTATAACACTGCATTGTTCTATAGCATTGCATCATTGTATATCATTGTATCATTGTAATATGAAGGATGGATTAAGAAGATAAAAGTGTTAGGGTTACATGGAGTGTTACTGTTATTGTTATAGGGAGGGTTAGTGTAAGGTTTAGATTGAGAGTTAGTGTTAGGGTTACAGGAACAGTTATTGTTAGGGTTACAGGTAAGGTTAGTGTTGGGGTTACAGGAAAGGTTAGTGTTGGGGTTACAGGGAGGTTTAATGTTAGGGTTACAGGGAGGGTTAGTGGTGGAGTTACAGGAAAGATTAGTATTAAGGTTAGAAGAAAGTATTGTGTGAAAATCCTGCAGCCTGATTGTCTACCCTTTGCTCCCAACCCATCTACTTTTGTATCTTCTTTCTAACTTTTTATTCACAAAAGGGGACTTATTCTCAGATTTCTGATTGGTGTTAAAATTTCCAGCATTCATTTAAATATTTTTAAAATTCTCCCAACTTCTGTCCCTGTGGGTGAGCAGTGTTGGGCATTTGGGGATTAAAGAAAAGGTTTGTCCCATTGCTATGCTTCCATGTGAATAGGGATGTGTGAGAGTGTATTTTTTGCTTTGTTGAAAATGGAGGAAAAAATCTGAACACTTTGATAAAATTTTGCCATTTTGGCAAGAGGCATTGGGGTCAATCAGAAAGTCTAAATTAATTTTGTTTTTGTTTTTTGATGCAATGGGCTCTGAATGGCTCCTTTCCACTCTCTTGGAGCGGGGGTTTCAAAACTTTCTAAACAAGGGGCCAGTTTACTGTCCTTCAGACTTAAGGGGGGGCAGACTGTAGCCAGTGGGCGTAGAAAATGTCCTGGTGTCAGTAGGAGTTAACAATGCCACATCTTTCTGGAAGGCATAGTGTCCCATCATTGGTATCAGTGGGAGGAATAGTGCTCCATTGTTGGTGACAGTGCCAAGAATTATGCCCCCATTGTTGGTGTCAGAAGGAGAAATCGTGCCTCTAGGGCTGGATAAAGGCAACCAAAGGGACGCATCTTACCCCCTAAGCAACAGTTTGGAGACCACTGCTTTAGAGTTTAGGGGTGCCAGCCTATAGCCAGTGGGTGTACAAAATGCCCCAGCCTCAATGGGAGTAAACAATGCCTTTGGGCAGAGAGTAAAAAATGTGCATAATGTCTGTGGTAAGTAGAAGGAGGAATAGTGCCCCATCACTGAGGTCATTGGGAAGAATTGCACCCCATCACTGAGGTAATTGGGAAGAACAGTGTCCCATCACTGAGGTCAGTGGGAAAAATAGTGCCCCATCACTGAGGTCATTGGGAAGAATAGTGCCCCATCACTGAGGTCATTGGGAAGAATAGTGCCTCATCACTAAGGTCATTGGGAAGAAAAGTGCCCCATCACTGAGGTCATTGGGAAGAATAGCGCCCCATCACTGAGGTCATTGAGAAGAATAGTGCTCCATCACTGAGGTCATTGGGAAGAATAGCGCCCCATCACTGAGGTCATTGAGAAGAATAGTGCTCCATCACTGGGGTCATTGGGAAGAATAGCGCCCCATCACTGAGGTCATTGGGAAGAAAAGTGCCCCATCACTGAGGTCATTGGGAAGAATAGCGCCCCATCACTGAGGTCATTGAGAAGAATAGTGCTCCATCACTGAGGTCATTGGGAAGAATAGTGCCCCATCACTGAGGTCATTGAGAAGAATAGTGCTCCATCACTGGGGACATTGGGAAGAATAGCGCCCCATCACTGAGGTCATTGGGAAGAATAGCGCCCCATCACTGAGGTCATTGAGAAGAATAGTGCCCCATCACTGAGGTCATTGGGAAGAATAGTGCCCCATCACTGAGGTCATTGGGAAGAATAGTGCCCCATCACTGAGGTCATTGGGAAGAATAGTGCCCCATCACTGAGGTCATTGGGAAGAATAGTGCCTCATCACTGAGGTCATTGGGAAGAATAGTGCCTCATCACTGAGGTCATTGAGAAGAATAGTGCCCCATCACTGAGGTCATTGGGAAGAATAGTGCCTCATCATTTAGGTCATTGGGAAGAATAGTGCCTCATCACTGAGGTCATTGGGAAGAATAATGCTCCATCACTGAGGTAATTGGGAAGAATAGTGCTCCATCACTGAGGTCATTGGGAAGAATAATGCCCCATCACTGAGGTCATTGAGAAGAATAGTGCCCCATCACTGAGTGTACCATTGTTGGTGTCAGTGAGTGATGAGTGTACCATTGTTGGTGCTAGTGGGAGAAATTATGCTGCACTGTTGGTGTCATTGGAGGAAAAGGTGCCCCGTTGTAAAGTAGTCAGTAGTTCCCGTCATTGGGGTCAGTGGGAGGAATAATGTCCCAAATAATGATGTCAGTAGAACAAATAGGGGCTGATTTACCAGGTGATTAGAGAAAAGCCAGTGTAGCACCAATATTTAAAAAGGGCCCAAAATACATCCCTGGGAATTACAGACCAGTTAGCCTAATATCAATAGTATGCAAGCTCTTGGAGGGGTTGATAAGGGACTATATACAAGATTTTAGTAATGACAACGGTATCATTAGCAGTAATCAGCATGTGTTCATGAACAATCGTTCATGCTAAACCAATCTATTAACCTTCTATGAGGAGGTGAGTTGCCATCTAGATAAAGGAAGGCCTGTAGACATGGTGTATCTGGATTTTGCAAAAGCATTTGTCACAGTTCCCCATAAACGTTTACTGTACAAAATAGGGTCCGTTGGCATGGACCATAGGGTGAGTACATGGTTTGAAAACTGGCTACAAGGGCGAGTTCAGAGGGTGGTGATAAATGGGGAATACTCGGAATGGTCAGGGGTGGGTAGTGGGGTCCCCCAGGGTTCTGTGCTGGGACCAATCCTATTTAATTTGATCATAAACGACCTGGAGGATGGGGTAAACAGTTCAATTATCTGTATTTGCGGATGATACTAAGCTAAGCAGGGCAATAACTTCTCCGCTGGATGTGGAAACCCTGCAAGAAGATCTGAACAAATTAATGGGGTGGGCAACTACATGGCAAATGAGGTTTAATGTAGAAAAAGGTAAAATAATGCTTTTGGGTGGCAAAAATATAAATGCAATCTATACACTGGGGGGAGAACCTCTGGGGGAATCTAGGATGGAAAAGGACCTGGGGGTCCTAGTAGATGATATGCTTAGCAATGGCATGCAATGCAAAGCTGCTGCTCACAAAGCAAACAGAATATTGGCATGCATTAAAAAAGCATCAACTCCAGAGATAAAACAATAATTCTCCCGCTCTACAAGACTCTGATCCGGCCGCACCTGGAGTATGCTGTCCAGTTCTGGACACCAGTTCTCAGGACGGATGTACTGGAAATGGAGCGAGTACAAAGAAGGGCAACAAAGCTAATAAAGGGTCTGGAGGATCTTAGTTATGAGGAAAGGTTGCGAGCACTGAACTTATTCTCTCTGGAGAAGAGACGCTTGAGAGGGGATATGATTTAAATTTATAAATGCCGTAGATTTGTGCACTGCGCCCCGAGCCAACAATTTTTGAAGCCAATTATAGCCTCTGGATCTAATCATGTGCTTAAAAAAGAAAAATAAAACATTGAAAACCATGTGTTCGGCGCCTTGTATGTAGATCAGGGGGCCTGGATTAGTGGCCAGACGCATAGGTCCCCTAATGTGCCCCTAATGGAGTGGCCGCCACTGATCAGTACTGACATAGTGATTAGACATGTGCAATTTGTTTAGTTCCGAATAAATTTTTTAGCAAATTTTGACAAATGAGTTAATTTGGAAATATTCGAATTAACGAAAACCCAGTTAACAAATTTTTCGGAATATTCGTGAATTTGAATATTAGAAAATTTGTAAATTCCAAAAATTCGTAAATTCGAAATTCAAAAATCTGAAAACTCGAAACTTAGAAAATCGGAAATAATAACTAACTAATAATATCATAACTATTACTAACGATTAAATTATAGGTATTGGAATTTCCTTTCAAATTTGCCTGCTAGTGAACGTAAGGAATACGAATTTATCCAAAGGTACAAATTATCCGGAATAATGAATGCCATATCTAAACGAATCGAACGTAATGAATTAATAATAATAAATAACAGTACTAATAATAAAACCTTTTTATTATTATTATTTATTATTAATTTGTTCCGTTCCATTTGTGTAGATGCGGCATTTATTATTTCGGATAATTCGTAACTTCGAATAAATTCGTTACGTTCACTAACAGCCAAATTTGAAAGGAAATTCCAATACCTATAATTGAATAGTTAGTTATTATTAGTTAGTTAGTTATTCTTTTGAATTTTCCGATTTGCTTTCTTATTTTCGGATTTTGAAATTTTTTTAATTATGAATTTACTAATTTTTGAATTTACGAGTTTTCGAATTTATGTCTAATAGTGACCACATGTCTATGTTTAAAAAATAACCCTGTGCTTCTTTTTTCATGTCAGGGAAATGTCGCCAGTGCAGCCCGTATGGTCTATTTTGTGGCTAAAATCCTCAAATTTCACCCAAGGTGAAATGGGTAGCTTCACTGTGGAATCAATTTCAGGGAACTCACTCCGCTCACATCTATGTGTGCAATAGAAAAACATTTTTTCGATTTTTCTACTAAGATTTCTCCTACAGGATACTGTTACTACAGAAATAAAATTCATGCAATTTTATAAATATTACTTTGTTGTTGTTGTTTTTTTTTTTTATATATTTTGTTACATCGATGTCTTTATAGGTCCATATTACCTACTGAGGCTTATACTGTCAAGCCAACCCACCCTTCCCCTTCCAATTTGCCGCCATTGCTGACGCACCCGCCAGCCTTTCCCTATAGTGGGCACCGTGCAGCGAGAGCATCGGCATCCGTGGCGGTAATCGTCGGGAAAACAAGCGGTGGTTATTTTGAGATAACATATGGTTTCGCCATTCGCGGCTCTCAAGTTGGGCCCAGATGCCGCGTTTCGCTCTCCTTTATAGTAGAACAAACTCCCCATTTTTCACAAGGCCTGATGTATATTGTGCTTGTGACTAGTCCATAATTCAGGCTAAAGCACACAGGCACTTCCCTCCACACTGTTTTCTCTGGAGCGCGAGAGGCCTTGCAAGGCACCGCAAGCCGAGCGAGGCACAGAGCTGGAGACAATTTATGATGCCATGACATAGGCAGAAGGTGTGATTTATAGTTTAATTTGCTGTTGTAATGGACAGAGGATAATAACATGTAAAATATTAATCAATGTGTTGCGATGGCAGACATCATTTGCTAAGCTTGTTATCTGGAGCTGTACCCCTGACAGTGAACAATTAAACTGACACCAGAAAAAAACGAAGGGAAATGCATGAGGCGCTGCCTAGGCAAAAGCCGAGTCCTAACAACGCCAGGACCAAATAAAAGACCTTTCTTTTTCAAACCCTCCTTTATTTTTATTATGGACTGCTAACATGAAGGCTGACATAATGGGACCGGGTGCTGGCCGCAAGGGGGCACCAGGAGAGGTCTATATCTAAAGTGACAGCTTGGCAAAACTGAGAACAGAATAAAAAAAAAAAATTGAAATAAAATTGGAAAATAAACAAATAGGGCCATCTCCTTGAAATGAAAAACTGTCTCTAGGTTTGCTTTCTGGCCATACCACCTGCAGTCTCTTCTTTGGCCATAAGGGGCGCTGCTTCCTTAAAGTGTATCTCAATCCATAAAAGGTATTGCAACGCAGCTTACTGGTGCTTAGATAAGGAAGCTACATTAGTTTTCCTTTTTTTTCAGGCTTTGTTTCCAAGGCCATTTCCATAGCTGGAAATTTGCCTACAGAATTACCTTCTGGAAATCCCACCAGTAATTTCTTCCTTGGCCATAAGAGGCGTTGTTTCCTTAAAGTGTATCTAAATCCATAAAAGGTATTACATTGCAGCTTACCGATGCATAGAGAAGGAAGCTACCTTCGTTTTTCTTTTTTTCTTCAGGCTTTGTTTCCAAGACCAAATCCATAGCCGAAAAGTTGCCTATAGAGTTACCTTCAGGCCATACCACCTGCAGTCTCTTCTTTTGGCCATAGGGGGTGCTGTTTCCATAAAGTGTATCTAAATATTTAAAAGTTATTGCATTGCAGCTTACCGGTGCTTATATAAGGAAGCTACGTTAGTTTTCCTTTTTTTTCAAGCTTTGTTTCCAAAGCCATTTCCATAGCTGTAAACATGCCTATAGGGTTGTCTTCTTGAAATACCAACTGCAATCTCTTCTTTTGCCATAAGGGGCTCTGTTTCCTTAAAATGTATCTAAAACCATTAAAAAAAGGTATTACTTTGCAGCTTTCCGGGGGTTAGATAAGAAAGCTACATTAGTTTTTCATTTTTTAGGCTTTGTTCCCAAGGCCATTTCCATAACTGAAAAGTTACCGGTAGAGTTGCCTTCGGCAATCCAGACTGCAGTCTCTTCTTTGGCCTTAAGGGTCACTGTTTCTTTAAAGTGTATCTAAATCCAAAAACAAAAATGTATTACACCTTGCCAGTGCTTAGATAAGGAAGCTACATTTGTTTTATTTTTTTCAGGGTTTTCACTTGGTGACCCTGCAAAGAAACACACTTCCTGTTTGTGGGTGGCTATGCTTACTCCTCCACAGAATCTCTGGAGGGAGCCATGGTATCTCTGGAGGGAGCCATGGCATCTGTGGAGGGAGCCATGGTATCTCAGGAGGGAGCCATGGCATCTGTGGAGGGAGCCATGGTATCTCTGGAGGGAGCCATGGCATCTTTGAAGGGAGCCATGGTATCTCAGGAGGGAGCCATGGCATCTGTGGAGGGAGCCATGGTATCTCTGGAGGGAGCCATGGTATCTCTGGAGGGAGCCATGGTATCTCTGGAGGGAGCCATGGCATCTGTGGAGGGAGCCATGGTATCTCTGGAGGGAGCCATGGTATCTCTGGAGGGAGCCATGGCATCTGTGGAGGGAGCCATGGTATCTCTGGAGGGAGCCATGCTTGACATGGTTGATCTGGTGACAGCAAGAAACTCAAAAGACATTTTAATCCTTACGCAGAATGGTACATTGACTCAAAAGTGTTCCTAAGCAGAGTGTTTTGTAGGCAGAGGATATTAGGAGAACAGTTAGTGTTACCAGCAAAATAGCAAGGCTGTTACCCAGGTTGGACTTCAAACATGACTACCTTTCTTTATCTCCATTCCATAGGGGATAGGGAGATTAGTAGTTTACAGAATGAAGATAAAATTGTTGCATGCTTCCAAGGCAGCTCACAGGAAGTTCTACAACTCTAGATCAGGTCAATAAACTTCTATTATTCAGAAAAAAAGGTCAGTAAGCCTAACCAATGCATTTCAGGGGCTTACATATCCCCCTTCAGCAAGGCTTGTATGCTGGCAAAGATATATGGTAACAGTGGATGGGTAATTATGGCAAATGAAGGTTAAGTTTTCCAGCAGGGGTTGCCTGTGTACCTGATGAGGTGTTTTTGTGAGCCCTTAAAATGCTTTCTTTATACTTTCTGACCTTTTGATGTGCATAGGTGTCAGGGCTGGGCTCAGCCCTTCCTTCTCTGGGCTGGCTGCTCAGCTGTCGGCTAATTGCCAGCTCCCACCTCTCTCCACAGTTACCCAGCTGTTGATGATATCCTGCTCGTCAGTCCTACCTACTTAAGCCGTCCAGTCCAGATGATCTCTGCCTTCGCCTTGGTCACATCTCTAAAGACGCTCTCCTGTGTTCCTGTTAAAGACTTGCTTGGTTGACATTACTTCTGGCTCCAGATCCTGTTTGCTGTTCTACTACGGTGTTCTCTGGCTCCCTGGTGTTTTGGTTTGTCTGACTATCCGTTCCGGTTCCTGAACTCTGGCTATGTTTTGACTACATTTACCCTGTTTACCTTTTTTTATTATTATTACACAAGTGTGATTTAACTGTACTTCTGTCTCAGTCTGATTCATGGTTTCTGACAGTAAGGGCGAAGGCCATGAATTCAGAAGATGCAGTCAATCCACTTGTTGGTAATATTTTTTCCAGATTGGATGAGCAGGATCACAGTATGGATCAGTTTGCCATGGCGTAACAAACGCTCCTGAATTGCACGGCCTACCTGTAATCTCCCACTGTGGCTGCTACGGTACAACCTATGTTGCAGGCCATGCCTGCTGCTGCTCCAATCTCTGTGCAGGCACACGCCTTGAGTATTACCTCTATAAGAGGTATGTCTGGTTCTGCTCTGCTTCCCCAGCGATTTGGGGGCGATCCAGTCCAATGCAGAGGGTTTCTCAACCAGGCCGAGATATACTTTGAGATGCTGCCCCATGTGTTTCCCACTGAGCAAAGTAGGTTTTGTGATATCTTTGCTTTCTGAGAGAGCCTTGGCCTGGGCAAACTCTCTATGGGAGATGCAAAAACCTGTTGTCTTGGGTTACCCTGAGTTTGTGGTTTCTTTTAAAAGGGTATTTGACGGAGGAGGACAGGGGCATGTATGTACCCCCGTGGGGGGGTACTGTCAGGGCTTGGCTCAGCCCTTCTTCTCTGAACTGGTCGCTCAGCTGTCGGCTAATTGCCAGCTCCTATCTTTCCACAGTGACTCCCCTGTTGATGATATCCTGCTCACCAGTCCTGCCTACTTAAGCCGTCCAGTACAGATGATTTCTGATTTCGCCTTGGTCACATCTCTAGAGACGCTCTCCTGTGTTCCTGTTAAAGACTTGCTTGGCTGTCATTCCTTCTGGCTCTAGATCCTGCTTGCTGTTCTTCTACACTGTTCTCTGGCTCCCTGATGTTTTGGCTTGTCTGACTATACGTTTTGACTATGTTTACCTTTATTTATTATTATTAAACAAGTGTGATTTAACTGTACTTCTGTCTCCATCTGATTCATGGTTTCTGACAGTAGGGAAGAGCTTGAATTTGGTCCAAATTTGGATTCAGATCGAACCCAGAAGGAAGCTGTCCGGGCCAGGGCAATTCCCACAATTTATTGGGCAGCAGTGGGTGAAAGTGACAGCTTCCTTCCAGATCTGGTCTAAGCCAAGTTTGGACTAAACCTGAACTCATCCCTAATCATGAGTAGACTGAACTTAATCTTGAGTTGTTGGGCTCTCGTTGAGTTGTTGGGCTCTCGTTGAGTTGTTGAGCTCTCGTTGAGTTGTTGGGCTCTCGTTGAGTTGTTGAGCTCTCGTTGAGTTGTTGAGCTCTCGTTGAGTTGTTGGGCTCTCGTTGAGTTGTTGGGCTCTCATTGAGTTGTTGGGCTCTCATTGGGTTGTTGGGCTTTCTTTGGGTTGTTGGGCTCTCGTTGGGTTGTTGTGCTCTCATTTAGTTGTTGAGCTCTCATTGGGTTGTTGGGCTCTCATTTTGTTGTTGGGCTCTCGTTGAGTAGTGGATCTCTTGTTGAGTAGTGGAGCTCTCGTTGGATTGTTGGGTTCTCATTGAGTAGTGAAGCTCTCATTGTGTTGTTGAGCTTTTGTTGGGTTGTTGGGCTCTTGTTGGGCTCTCGGGTTGTTGGGCTCTCAATGAGTTGTTGAGCTCTCGTTGGGTTGTTGGGCTCTCATTGGGTTGTTGGGCTCTCGTTGAGTTGTTGAGTTCTCATTCTCTTATTTGGACCTACTGACTGCTCTGGAAATATCCAGGAGCCAAACAGCTGATGGAGAAAAGCTTCCAAGGATAGGAATCAGTACTTCTTCCACACATCTGGGTCCGGGGGCCTACCAACACATATTTTACACAGGAAGTGACAAGAACACAGCATGTCTGTCAGGATCAACAGGTATTTTCTGTACTCGCTGAAAATGTTCCTAGCCTGAAAAGAAAATGAATACAACCACCACTTCTATGGACAGGTACATTGCAATACATTACATATTAGTTCTTCGGTTTTGTTATCCTTTAAGAAATCATCACAGGGAAGTACAGTACATACTTTGACTATATGGGATTGTTTACGCCAGAATGCATTAATATGCGTTGTGTTAACATGTGTTGGTGTTGTTTTTTTTAGGTATGGATGAGCCGAACACCCCCAGTTCAGTTCGCACCAGAACTTGCGAACAGGCAAAAAATTTGTGCAAACACGTGAACACCGTTAAAGTCTACAGGATACGAACATGAAAAATCAAAATTGCTAATTTTAAAGGCTTATATGCAAGTTATTGTCATAAAAAGTGTTTGGGGACCCGGGTCCTGCCCCAGGGGACATATCAATGCTCACCATTGTGATCTCCACATGAAGTTTTAAATACATTTTCATATGGAACTTTGAAGCACACTTAGGGCAACTTTTCACTTGGACTTCTTTTTTTTTTGACAGTTATCACCAGTCACAATGTTTTTGTATATGTTGTTTTGAACTTTCAATAGTGATTATTGAGGTTTAGTACCCTTTGTTTGATATTAATTTCACATAAGCGCTACACTATTTGTATTCCTTTGTATTGCATTTATCTAATTTGCTGTGTTACCCGCTACCTTTTTAAGGCAGCGCAGAATTACTTGTTACACCGACATGTATTAATGCTAAAAAAAGTTTTAGTTTTTTTCAGGAACGGTGATTTTAAGAATGCTTAAAGTGAAACAATAAAAATTAAATATTGCTTTAAATATTGTACCTGGGGGTGTCCTTAATATGCCTGTAGTAAGTAGCGCATCTTTCCCGTGTTTAGAACAGTACCACAGCAAAATTACATTTCTAAAGGAAAAAAGTCATTTAAAACTGCTCGCAGGTGTAATGTATTGTCGGATCTCGGCAATATAGATAAAAATCATTGCAAAAAACGGCATGGGTCCCCCCCAGTCCATTACCAGGCCCTTCGGGTCTGGTATGGATTTTGAAGGGAACCCCGAGCCAAAATAAAAAAAAATGACAGAGGGGTCCCCCTCAAATCCATACCAGACCCTTATCAGAGCACGCAACCTGGCAGACCGCAGGAAAAGGGAGGGACGAGAGAGCGCCCCCCCCCCCTCCTGAACCATATTGGGCCACATGCCCTCAACATGGGGAGGATGCTTTGTGGTCCCCCCCAAAGCACCTTGTCCCCATGTTGATTGGGGCAAGGGCCTCATCCCCACAACCCTTGCCCGATGTTTGTGGGGGTCTGCGGGCAGGGGGCTTATCGGAATCTGGAAGGCCCCTTTAACAAGGGGGCCCCCAGATCTCGGCCCCCCTATGTCAATGGGTATCAGGTACATTGTACCCCTACACACACACACACCAAAAAAAGTGTCAAAATTGTAAAAATGACAGGAGACAGCTTGGGACAAGTCCTTTATATATAAAAAAAAAGTGTCCCGCAATGTAACTCCATCTTTGATCACAGCGCCCGACGACCCGAGAAAAAAAAAAGAACAGAAAAATATCCGCCTCGATGGGAGTCATACGCTAACCTATGTGACGTCACGTAACATCAGAGGGGGGCAGGGTCACCCGTTTACGTCACCGGGTGGCACCGGGTGGCCCCGCCCTCAGCTCTATCACAGTTGTCATTGGAAAAAGCCTGCAGGACGCCTCCCATCGAGGTGGAGTTTTTTCCGGTTTCTTTTTTTTTATTCTCAGTCCATCGTCACTGTGTTCGACGATGGAGTTACATCGCGGGACTCTTTTTTTTAATAAAGGACTTGTCCCAAACTGTCTCCTGTCATTTTTACCATTTTGGCACTTTTTTGGGTGAATGTGTAGGGGTACCCGATACCCATTCACATAGGGGGGGTGGGATCTGGGGGTCCCCTTGTTAAAGGGGGCTTCCAGATTCCGATAAGCCCCCTGCCTGCAGACCCCCACAACCACTGGGCAAGGGTTGTGGGGATGAGGCCCTTGTCCCCAACAACACGGGGACAAGGTGCTTTGGGGGGACTCCAAGGCATCCTCCCCATGTTGAGGGCATGTGGCCTTGTATGGTTCAGGAGGGGGGCGCTCTCTCGTTCCCTGCCTTTTCCTGCAGCCTGCCAGGTTGCATGCTCGGATAAGGGTCTTGTATGGATTTTGGGGGGACCCCTACACCATTTTTTAAATTTTGGCTCAGGGTTCCCCTTAAAATCCATACCAGACCTAAAGGGCCTGGTATGGATTTTGGGGGGACCCCCCCCCCCACAGTTTTTTTTTAAAAAAGGCACAGGATTCCCCTTAATATCACAGTAATGGACTTGGGGGGGGACCCATGCCATTTTTTCAATGATTTTTACCTATATTGCCGAGGTTCGGCAATACATTACAGCCGTGAGCAGTTTTAAATGACATGTTTTCCTTTACAAATGTCATTTTGCTGCTCTCATTCATAAAACTATTTACGGCTGCCGTGTAAGCAGCTTTACATAGTGTGGGGCATGGACTCAGCCCCCGAAGCCATGATTGACCAAAGGCACCCTGCCTTTGGCCAATCATGACTCTCACAGCAGAGCACGCTGTGATTGGCCAAAGCATGCATGTCAGGTGCATGCTTTGGCCAATCAGCAGCCATCAATGCACTGCGATCTCGCAGTGCATTGACTGTCTCACCGTTCATTTTGGCGCGCTCTGTGGGCGCTCGAACTTCCTGCGAACGCCCCATAATGTTCCATATTCGGCAAACAGGCGAACACCCGATGTTCGAGTTGAACTGCGGGCTCATCCCTAATTGTAGGTACAGTGCCTTGAAAAAGTATTCATACCCCTTGAAATGTTCCACATTTTGTCATGTTACAACCAAAAACATAAATGCATTTTATTGGGATTTTATGTGATAGACCAACACAAAGTGGCGCATAATTGTGAAGTGGTGGGGAAATTAAAAATGGTTTTCAAAATTTTTTACAAATAAATATGTGAAAAGTGTGGCGTGCATTTGTATTCAGCCCCCTTAACTCTACTAACTAAAATCTAGTGGAAACAATTGCCTTCAGAAGTCACCTAATTAGTAAATAGACTCCACCTGTGTGTAATTTAATCTCAGAATAAATACAGCTGTTCTGTGAAGCCCTCAGAGGTTTGTTAGAAAACCTTAGTGAACAAAAAGCATCATGAAGGCCAAAGAACACACCAGACAGGTCAGGGATAAAGTTGTGGAGAAGTTTAAAGCAAGGTTAGGTTATAATAAATATCCCAAGCTTTGAACCTCTCACGGAGCACTGTTCAATCCATCATCCAAAAATGGATAGATTATGGCACAACTGCAAACCTACCAAGACATGGCCGTCCACCTAAACTGACCGGCCGGGCAAGGAGAGCATTCATCAGAGGTCCATGGTAACTCTGGAGGAGCTGCAGAGATCCACAGCTCAGGTGGGAGAATCTGTCCACAGGACAACTATTAGTTGTGCTCTCCACAAATCTGACCTTTATGGAAGAGTGGCAAGAAGAAAGACATTGGTGAAAGAAAGTCATAAGAAGTCCTGTTTGCAGTTTGTGAGAAGTGTGGGGGACACAGCAAACATGTGGAAGAAGGTGCTCTGGTCAGGTGAGACCAAAATGTAATTTTTTTACCTAAAAGCAAAACGCTATGTGTGGGGGGAAAACTAACACTGCACATCACCCTGAAAACACCATCCCCACTGTGAAACATGGTGGTGGCAGCATCATGTTGTGGGGATGCTTTTCTTCAGCAGGGACAGGGAAGCTGGTCAGAGTTGATGGGAAGATAGATGAAGCCAAATACAGGGCAATCTTGGAAGAAAACCTGTTAGAGTCGGCAAAAGACTTGAGACTGGGGCGGAGGTTCACCTTCCAGCAGGACAACGACCCTAAACATACAGCCAGAGCTACAATGGAATGGTTTAAATCAAAGCACATTCATGTGTTAGAATGGCCCAGTCACAGTCCAGACCTAAATCCAATTGAGAGTCTGTGGCAAGACTTGAAAATTGCTGTTCACAGACGCTCTCCATCCAATCTGACAGAGCTTGAGATATTTAGCAAAGAAAAATGGGCAAAAATGTCCCTCTCTAGATGTGCAAAGCTGGTTGAGACATCCCCAAAAAGACTTGCAGCCGTAATTGCAGTGAAAGGCGGTTCTACAAAGTATTGACTCCGGGGGGCGCCATACAAATGTACCCCCCCACACAATTTTTATTGATTTTTATGTTTTTATTTTTATGTTAAATGAAAAAAACAATATTAGAAATAATATAATAAATAACACCTAATGGAAAATAATATAATAAATAACACCTAATGGAAACCTTTAGTAAGAAGTATTAATACTGCCAGGGTTGACCTGGAAATCGTTGGTTCCCTTGGCTATAATGCTGATCCAATGGCTTCAGAGCTTTCTACGTCACTTACCAGCTAAGAAGCATCTCACAGCCACCAATCAGATTTAGTTATTTTCTTTAGAATGTGATTGGAGATACAGTAAGCAGAGAAAGGAAGATACACGGCACATTCTTTAGTCACTCCCAGTGACCCTGTAAGGTGCTCTCTAAATTCTGGCTACAGTGGGTTACTGAGAATTCATATCAGGGAAAACGAAGTGAACGTTCTAACCTTAGCACAGTTGCAGTGCTTGCTGGATACTATTGTCAATTCACTGATCGCTCTTACTTGTTGCCCTTTATTGTACTTTATTGAGGGGGTTAAAGTGGTTGTAAGCCCTCACATATACCCAGTGAAGTGACTGGCCTCAGGCGATACACAGAGATAAAACAAAGCCTCCTATATAAGTTGTACCTGTTTATCTGCAGTCTTCTCTCCTCTACAACCGTTCAAAGTCCAGAACGTATAAAGCTTATCTGAGCTTTCAGAAAACAGAGGGTGGGGAGCTGAGATTACACTCTGCAGAGCTCAGTAGGGAGAGCTCTGAGAGCTAATTGGAGGATAGGAACACACCCCCCCCCCTTCAGACAGCACACAGAAACAGAGCTGAGGCTGTCAATCAGAGGCTGTGTGCCGGAGCTCCTTCCCATCACCATTTTTCTCTTGGTGTCAGGAAGTGACTCATGCTTATAGCAAACCTTCTATGATTCCATCTTCCAGCTGCTGCTAAATAACAGTTACAGGGGGTCTCAAACACCAGCAGCAGAGTATTACACCTCCATAGAAATAAAGTCTGTTCTGATTTGCATAAGCGTAAAAAAAAAAAAAAAAAATCCCTTGCCTCTGCTCCCTATGCAATATCCTCCAGCCAATCTTTGTTTTCCTCCATTCTCCTGCAATGGTCACATAAAGGCCATTTTATTGGTCAATTTGATATCATGTGACGCAAACCTTCTATGATTCCATCTTCCAGCTGCTGCTAAATGACAGTTACAGGGGGCCTTTAAAACTGGCAGCACCTCCATGTGATTTGCGTAGGCGTAAAAAAAAAAAAAAAAAAAAAAAAAAATCCCTCGCCTCCGCTCCCTATGCAATATCTTCCCGCCAATCTTCGTTTTCCTCCCATTTTCCCCGCAACGGAATGTTGTTCCATCCCAGAAAGGTCATTTAATGTTTAAATCACCCCCCCCCCTCCCCGCCTGTCACCATTCGAAACGCGCTGGAATAATTCCCACCACGCCGGGGCCTATCCACGAATAAAAAAAAAAAAAAAATCCTATCATGAATTCCCAACGCCCAGGTACCCAGAATAGCCCTCCATTATCCTCCGCTGAATCTATTTTACGTGTATTCCTTCTTTTCTTTTTCTTTTTTTTTTTTTCTTCTTTTTATATATATATATAAATTCCATCAAGCAATCTCCCTGCCATCTCCTCTTATAAAAAAAAAAAAAAAAACATGCCAGCGTGAAGCGCCGGATCGGTTTTGCGGCGACAGATCTATGGAAGGTCAGCACGGGAGATGAGCAAAGCAGAAGTCGCCTAACCAAAAGCTTTCAAAAATTCAATTACAGAGAAAAAGAAATTAATAAATCCTTTCTGTTGCTATAGAAGGAGAATTTGTCAACCTGTCCATTTTTCAGCATCTCCCGTTGACCCTGGTCAATTACATTGCTTGTAAATAGTTTTAATACGTGTTCAAATAATTGCTCATCTTAATGTGCAGTGATCTGTATTCTTCACGCTCGGCGGACTCCAGCCCATCACTACACCGCCACCAGGAGCCATTATCCGGCTGTAAGTGAAATTGGAATTGAAGTTATAATTGATACCGGGGCCCCATCACCATAATGGGTTCATCATAGCGCCATCTAAAATATTAATTTTCTAATTATGGATAAATGATCAGACAAGCTGAGCCACTGTTGGCAATGGGGCCTCTGGGAATTGAAGGCTTTGCAGGATGAGTGGATAGGGGCCTTGTAACCAGAGCCGATCTTTTCCGTTTTTTTTCTTTTTTTTTTTTTTTTTTTATTCCTTTGCTACGGACGAGATTCAATTCTCCCGCATAATGGGTAAATAATAGTTAAAGATCCGGCGGTTAGGCTCAATTTTAGCCTCTTTGTCTTCCTAGATTTTTTTTTTTCTTTCTCTCTCTCTCTCTCTCTCTCTGTTTCTTTCGCTCGCCCCCTTTTCATAATTTAAAGTAATGATATTAGGAGGACCGTTTCGCATTCATTTGTCAGCGCGCCTAAATGATCATTTAATTTTAATCACAATAACACGGCCGTGCGTTAATAATTTCTCATCTTGTGATCCTTCGCGGGAGGGAAAAAAAAAAAAAATAGAAAAAACGTTTACTTGTTTATTTTCGCTCCCCGTACGGATGGAATGACTTATAACTGATGTTTTTTATTTTAATTCATTTAATTTTCTTTTTAAAGGACGCGCATTTTTCATGTTTTTTTTTTTTTTACTTTATGGTGTTTTAAATAAAAGTATAAAATTTATTTATTTATTTATTTATTTTTAGTTTTTTAATTTTTTTTTTTAAAGGATGCGTATTTTTCATGTTTTTTTTTTTTTTTTTTTTTTTTTTACTTTATGGTGTTTTAAATAAAAGTATAAAATGTATTTATTTATTTATTTATTTTTAGTTTTTTAATTTTTTTTTTTAAAGGATGCGTATTTTTCATGGTTTTTTTTTTTTTTTTTTTTACTTTATGGTGTTTTAAATAAAAGTATAAAATGTATTTATTTATATATTTATTTTTAGGTTTTTAATTTTTTTTTTTAAGGGATGCGTATTTTTCATGTTTTTTTTTTTTTTTTTTTTACTTTATGGTGTTTTAAATAAAAGTATAAAATGTATTTATTTATTTTTAGTTTTTTTAGTTTTTTTTTTAAAGGATGCGTATTTTTCATGTTTTTTTTTTTTTTTACTTTATGGTGTTTTAAATAAAAGTATTTAACTTTTTTTTTCTTTTTTTTTTTTTTTTTAGTTTTTGTTAGGTGGAGAAGGATTAGAAACCCTGTCAGGTTTTTTTTTTTGCTTTCTCGCCAATAGGACACAGATGAAAAAAAAAAAAAAAAAGAAAAAAACGTTTACTTGTTTATTTTTGCTCCCCATACAGATGGAATGACTTAAAACTGATGTTTTTTTATTTTACTTTATTTAATTTTTTTTTCTAAAGGACGCGCATTTTTCATGTTTTTTTTTTTTTTTACTTTATGGTGTTTTAAATAAAAGTATAAAATGTATTTATTTATTTATTTATTTTTAGTTTTTTAATTATTTTTTTTAAAGGACGCGCATTTTTCATGTTTTTTTTTTTTTTTTACTTTATGGTGTTTTAAATAAAAGTATTTAACTTTTTTTTCTTTTCTTTTTTTTTTTAGTTTTTGTTAGGTGGAGAAGGATTAGAAACCCTGTCAGGTTTTTTTTTTGCTTTCTCGCCAATAGGACGCAGATGAAAAAAAAAAAAGAAAAAATGTTTACTTGTTTATTTTTGCTCCCCGTACAGATGGAATGACTTAAAACTGATGTTTTTATTTTTTTAATTTATTTTTTTTTTAAAGGACGTGCATTTTTCTTGTTTTTTTTTTTTTTTATTTTATGGTGTTTTAAAAAAAAGTATAAAATGTATTTATTTATTTTTTTTAGTTTTGGTTAGTGGAGAAGAATTAGAAACTCTGTCAGGTTTTTTTTTGCTGTCTCCACAATAGGACACAGATGAAAAAAAAAAAAAAACAACAATAACATGACTTAAAACTAATGTTTTTATTTTTTAATTTTTAATTTTTTTTTAAAGGACGCGCATTTTTCATGTTTTTTTTAATTATTATTATTTTACTTTATGGTGTTTTAAATAAAAGTATAACTTTTATTTTTTTTTTTTTTTTTAGTTTTGGTTAGTGGAGAAGGTTTAGAAACTCTGTCGGGTTTTTTTTGCTGTCTCCCCAATAGGACACAGATGAAAAAAAAAAATTCACATGACTTAAAACTGATGTTTTTTTTTAACTATTTTATTTTTTGTAAGGACGCACATTTTTCATGTTTTTTTACTTTATGGTGTTTAAATAAAAGTATAACATTTTTTTTTTTTTTTTTAGTCTTGGTTGGTGGAGAGGGATTAGAAACCCTGTCAGGTTTTTAGTTTTTTTTTTTTTTTGCTGTCTCCCCAATAGGACACAGATGAAAAAAAAGAAAGATAGAAATAACATTTACTTGTTTATTTTTGCTCCCGTACGGATGGAATGACTTAAAACTGATGTTTTTTTATTTTACTTTATTTAATTTTTTTTTAAAGGACGTGCATTTTTCATGTTATTTTTTTTTACTTTATGGTGTTTTAAATAAAAGTATAATTTTTTTTTCAACTTTTGGTTAGTGGAGAAGGATTAGAAACCCTGTCAGGTTTTTTTTTCTGTCACCCCAATAGGACACAGATGAAAAAAAAAAAAACATTAACATGACTTAAAACTGATGTTTTTTTTTTTTTAAAGGACGTGCATTTTTCATGTTTTTTTTTTTTTTTTTTTACTTTATGGTGTTTTAAATAAAAGTATAACATTTTTTTTTTTTTTAGTTTTGGTTAGTGGAGAAGGATTGGAAACCCTGTTGGTTTTTTTTTTTTTTTTTTGCTGTCTCCCCAATAGGACAGATGAAAAAAAAAAGAAAAAACATTTACTTGTTTATTTTTGCTCCCCGTATGGATGGAATGACTTTAAACTAATGTTTTTTAATTTTATTTTCTAATTCTTTTTAAAAGGACGCGCATTTTTAATTTTTTTTAAAAGGACGCACATTTTTGATGTTTTTTTTTTTTTTTTTTTTTTACTTTATGGTGTTTTAAATAAAAGTATAATTTTTTTTTTTTTTTTTTTTTTTAGTTTTGGTTAGTGGAGAAGGATTAGAAACCCTGTCAGTTTTTTTTTTTTTTTTTTTTTTGCTGTCTCCCCAATAGGACACAGATGAAAAAAACAAACATTAACATGACTTAAAACTGATTTTTTTTTTTTATTATTTTATTTTTTGTAAGGACGCACATTTTTCATGTTTTTTTTTGTTTTTTTTTACTTTATGGTGTTTTAAATAAAAGTATAACATTTTTTTTTTTTTTTTTAGTCTTGGTTGGTGGAGAGGGATTAGAAACCCTCTCAGGTTTTTAGGGTTTTTTTTATTTGATGTCGCCCTAATAGGACACAGATAAAAAAAAAAAAAAAAAAAAAAAAAAAAGAAAAAACATTTATTTGTTTATTTTTGCTCCCCGTACGGATGGAATGACTTAAAACTGATGTTTTTTTATTTTACTTTATTTAATTTTTTTTAAAAGGACGCACATTTTCCTTCTTTTTTTTTTTTTTTTTTTTTTACTTTATAGTGTTTTAAATAAAAGTATAAAAAATGTTTTTCTTTTTTCTTTTTTTTTAGTTTTGGTTAGTGGAGAAGGATTAGAAACCCTGTCAGTTTTTTTTTTTTTTTTTTTTTTTTGCTGTCTCCCCAATAGGACACAGATGAAAAAAACAAACATTAACATGACTTAAAACTGATTTTTTTTTTTATTATTTTATTTTTTGTAAGGACGCACATTTTTCATGTTTTTTTTTTGTTTTTTTTTACTTTATGGTGTTTTAAATAAAAGTATAACATTTTTTTTTTTTTTTTTAGTCTTGGTTGGTGGAGAGGGATTAGAAACCCTCTCAGGTTTTTAGGGTTTTTTTTATTTGATGTCGCCCTAATAGGACACAGATAAAAAAAAAAAAAAAAAAAAAAAAAAGAAAAAACATTTATTTGTTTATTTTTGCTCCCCGTACGGATGGAATGACTTAAAACTGATGTTTTTTTATTTTACTTTATTTAATTTTTTTTAAAAGGACGCACATTTTCCTTCTTTTTTTTTTTTTTTTTACTTTATAGTGTTTTAAATAAAAGTATAAAAAATGTTTTTCTTTTTTCTTTTTTTTTAGTTTTGGTTAGTGGAGAAGGATTAGAAACCCTGTCAGGTTTCTTTTTGCTCACTGTATGGATGGAATGACTTAAAACTGATGTTTTTTTATTTTATTTTTGAAATTTTTTTAAAAGGACGCACATTTTTCTTTTTTTTTTTTTTTTTTTTTACTTTATGGTGTTTTAAATAAAAGTATAACTTTTTCTTTTTTTTTTTGTTTTGGTTAGTGGAGAAGGATTAGAAACCCTGTCAGATTTTTTTTATTGCTGTCTCCCCAATGAGACACAGATGGCAAAAAAAAACTTGTTTCTCTTTGTCACAGCACGAACGGAATGACTTAAAATGTTCTTTTTTGTTGATTTTTTTTAATTAATGATGTGTTTCCATGTTTTTGTTTTTTTTTTTGCTTTAGGAAAAGTATGTTTTTTATATAAAAGTATAACTTTTTTGTTTTTGTTTTGGACAGTGGAGAGGAATTAGAACCCCTGTCTGTTTTTTATTGCTGTCTCAACAGTGGGACACAGGTGGCAACAAAAAAAAAAAAGAAAGTTTATTTAAAAGTTTATTTTTGCTTCCCGTACAGATGGACTTAAAACGGATATTTTTTACTATATTTGGGGGGTTTTCTTATAATAACGTGAATTTTCCATGTTTCTTTTCACTTTAGTGTATGGAGTTTTAAGTATTTTTTTTTTAAAGTATAACATTTTTTTTTTGTTTTGTTTTGGATAGTGGAGAGGGAATAGAACCCCTGCTGGTTTTTTATTGCTGTCTGTGTCCCTGTTAGGGAGATTCACCCCTCTCTAGGTTTTCTGTTATTGCCAAAAGTGAAAGCGGAATCCCAAATTAGGGGAAAAGGTTCCAATAGGGACACTATTTCTGGGGATTCCATCAATTTGGAGGGATTTCCTTTCACTTCCTGTTGCAGATACGGGACAGGAAGTGAAGGGAAATCTCCCCAATGGCACACAGATTGCAAAAAGAAAACAATAATAGAGGAGAACTAGTTCTGGCGACAACCTGGGATTCCCCCACTTTGGAGGGATTTCCTCTATTTTTCAGTTGCAGATATGGGACAGGAAGTGCATTAAAAATAATAAATAACAACAATAATAATGAAACCTTTGTATTATCCACTTGCTTACCGGGCAATTAAACCCCCCGTCCTGCCCAGACCAATTTTCAGCTTTCAGCGCTGTCACGCTTTGAATTACAATTGCGCGGTCATACAACACTGTACCCAAATGAAATTATCATTTTTTTCACATAAATAGAGCTTTCTTTTGGTGGTATTTAATCACCATTTGGATTTTTTTTTTTTTTGCTAAACAAACAAAAAAAAAAACCAGACATTTTTGAAAAAAAAAAAAAAAAAAGTTTCATAGTTTGTTATACAATTTTGAAACCGGGTAATTTTTCTCCTTCATTGATATTCGATGATGAGGCTGCACTGATGGGCACTGATGGGCACAGATAAGGCGACAATGATAGGCTCAGATAAGATGGCACTGATGGGCACTGATAAGATGGCACTGATGGGCCCTGATGGGTGGCACTGATGGGTGACACTGATGGGTGGCACTGATGGACAATGATAGGTGGCACTGGTGGACACTGGCAGGTGGCACTGGTTGGTGGTATTGATAGGCAGCACTGGTAATGACGCACTGATTAATTTATAGGCGGCACTGTGGGCACTGATAGGTGGCACTGTGAGGTGACACTGTGGGCACTGATGGGTTGCACTGATGGGCACTGATAAGGCGACACTGATAGGCACAGATAAGGCGACACTGATAGGCACAGATAAGATGGCACTGAAGGGCACTGATAAGACGGCACTGATGGGCCCTGATGGGTGGCACTGATGGGTGGCATTGATGGGTGGCACAGATGGGTGGCACTGATGGACAATGATAGGTGCCACTGATGGGCACTGGCAGGTGGCACTGGTAGGTGGTATTGATAGGCAGCACTGGTAACAATGCACTGATTAATTTATAGGTGACACTGTGGGCACTGATAGGTGGCACTGTGAGGTGACACTGTGGGCACTGATGGGTGGTACTGTGGGCACTGGTAGGTGGCACTGGTGGGCGCTGGTGGGCACTGGTAGGTACCTTCACGATCGGGACCTCTCGCAGCCGCCGGTGATCGGCTTTTTTTTTTTCCTCCTCCCGCTATCAGCGGGAGGAGGAAAAATAGCTGATTACCGGCTCTGTTTACATCACATGATCAGCTGTCATTGGCTGACAGCTGATCACGTGGTAAGGGGTCGTGATCGATCTGTGATCAGGCGAGTCTCATAGACTTGCTGAATCACAAAGCGCGCCGCGCGCACCCTGCAGGGGGCGCGCAGGCCGCTCGGGCACGGGAGGATGTCCAGGGACGCCCTCCCGGCAAATGAAGTCCGCGCTGTAGCTGTCTTTTGGCTATAGTGCGGACGTGGTTATTATTATTGTTTATTATTAATTTGTTCCGTTCCATTCGTTTAGATGCGGCATTCGTTATTTCGGATAATTGGTAACTTCGGATGAATTCGTATTCGTTACGCTCACTAACAGCCAAATTTGAAAGGAAATTCCAATACCTGTAATTAGTTAGTTATTATTAGTTATTATTAGTTAGTTATTCTTTCAAATTTTTGTATTTTCCTTCTTATTTTCGGATTTTAGAATTTACAATTGCAATCATAACGAATGACTTGAAAAAAAAAAAAAAACTCGAATGAAACGAAAACTAACAATTTTTTCGGCAGTGCACGTCTAGTGTTTTGGCGCGCCTTGTAATTATATGTTGCATTATTTTTTTCACACATCAAGCTGTTGCTTTGGCCAATGAGGACCGTTTTTCTGCAGTGACATCATTGTTGTGGAGGGATCTAGTTGTATGGGCTGGAAACGCGTTAAAAACACCCCATGTGAGTAAACCCACTACAACGCATTTTAACAAAGGTGAATCCGTCCTCACAATGAAGCGCATAGATGTCAACGGCCTCACTGGGTAACAATCACACAAAAAAGAAGAGGCGTATAATGTGAACTCTAATGCCGCTTACACACGATAGGATTTTCCGACAACAAAATCCATGGATTTTTTCTGACGGATTTTGGCTCAAACTTGTCTTGCATACACACGGTCACACAAATGTTCTTGGAAATTCCGATCGCCAAGAACGCGGTGACGTACAACACTTACCACGAGCCGAGAAAAATGAAGTTCAATAGCCAGTGCAGCTCTTCTGCTTGATTCCGAGCATGCGTGGAACTTTGTGCGTTGGAATTGTGTACACGCGATCGGAATTTACGACAACGGATTTTGTTGTCGGAGATCCAGCTCTCAAACATCTGTTGTCGGAAATTCCGACAGCAAATGTCCGGTGGAGCCTACACACGGTCGGAATTGCCAACAACAAGCTCCCATCCAACATTTGTCGGAAATTCCGATCGTGTGTACGCGTCAAATACAGTGCATCCGGAAAGTATTCACAGCGCTTCACTTTTTCCACATTTTGTTATGTTACAACCTTATTCCAAAATGGATTCAATTCATTATTTTCCTCAAAATTCTCCAAACAATACCCCATAATGACAACATGAAAGAAGTTTGTTTGAAATCTTTAGTAAAAATAAAAAACGAAAAAAATCCCATGTACATAAGTATTCACAGCTTTTGCTCAATACTTTGGTGAAGCTCCTTTGGCACCAATTACAGCCTCAAGTCTTTTGGAGTATGATGCTACAAGCTTGGCACACCTATTTTTGGGCAGTTTCTCCCATTCTTCTTTGCAGGACCTCTCAAGCTCCATCAGGTTAGATGGGGAGCGTCGGTGCACAGCCATGTTCAGATGTCTCCAGAGATGTTCAATCGGGTTCAAGTCTGGGCTCTGGCTGGGCCACTCAAGGACATTCACAGAGTTGTCCCGTAGTCACTCCTTTGTTATCTTGGATGTGTGCTTAGGGTCGTTATCCTGTTGGAAGATGAACCTTCACCCCAGTCTGAGGTCCAGAGCACTGTGGAGCAAGCTTTCATCAAGGATGTCTCTGTACATTGCTGCATTCATCTTTCCCTCGATCCTGACTAGTCTCTCAAGTTCCTGCCTCTGAAAAGCATCCCCACAGCATGATGCTGCCACCACCATGCTTCCCTGTAGGGATGATATTGGCCAGGTAGTAAGAGGTGCCTGGTTTCCTCCAGACCATGAGGCTTGCCATTCAGATTCAGGCCAAAGAGTTCAATCTTAGTTTCACGAGACCAGAGAATTTTGTTTCTCATGGTCTGAGAGTCCTTCAGGTGCCTTTTGGCAAACTCCAGATGGGTTGTCATGTGCCTTTTACTGAGGAGTGGCTTCCGTCTGGCCATTCTACCATACAGGCCTGATTGGTGGAGTGCTGCAGAGATGGTTGTTCTTCTGGAAGGTTCTCCACTCTCCACAGAGAAATGCTGGAGCTCTGTCAGAGTGACCATCGGGGGTTCTTGGTCACGTCCCTGAATAAGACCCTTCTCCCCCCCAATCGCTCAGTTTGGCCGGGCGGCCCACTCTAGTAAGAGTCCTGGTGGTTCCAAACTTCTCCCATTTATGGATGATGGAGGCCACTGAGCTCATTGGGACCTTCAATGCTGCAGAAATGTTTCTGTACCCTTCCCCAGATCTGTGCCTCCATACAATCCTGTCTCGGAGGTCTACAGACAATTCCTTGGACATCATGACTTGTTTGTGCTCTGACATGCACTGTTAACTGTGGGACCTTATATATAGACAGGTGTGTGCCTTTCCAAATCATGTCCAATCTACTGAATTTACCACAGGTGGACTCCAATCAAGTTGTAGAAACATCTCAAGGATGATCAGTGGAAACAGGATGGACCTGAGCTCAGTGTTGAGTGTCATGACAAAGGCTGTGAATATTTATGTACATGGGATTTTTTCCTTTATATTTTTTAATAAATTTGCAAAGATTTCAAACAAACTTTTTTCACGTTGTCATTATGGGGGATTGTTTGTAGAATTTTGAGGAAAATAATGAATTTAATCCATTTTGGAATAAGTCTGTAACATAACAAAATGTGGAAAAAGTGAAGCGCTGTGAATACTTTATGAATGGGCTGTACATTCATTCCCACATTGAACTCCAATTATTTCTAGCCGACTCCTATTAAAGTATTACTAAGCCCACAACAGTAAAATCAGTCTGTATATGCAGTAAAGCATGCTTGTTCTACTCACTGTGGAACCTAAGGGGTTAATCCTCCTCATTGTGTAAAAAGCCTGTTTGATCCTGTCTTCTCTGATCCTCCCCTTCTTCCACTGTCCCCAATCTATCTGTAGATAGTACAGAGCCTTGGAGGCACTCTGCACATGCTCAGTTTGGTGTGTATTGCTAGTTTTTTTTTTTTTTTTCTTTTGGGAAGGTGCATGTGATCAGTACAGGGCCAATCAGCACTGTCCAGACAGAGGGTCAGGGGGTCCTGCAGCCTCATAGGACGGTCAGAAGAGAATGAAAACTCCTCCTACAACAGTGTTGTCAACTTACCAGATTGAAATTTACTGACACGACACCCAAAATTTACTGGTATTTAGGCTACAAACAAGTACACTGCGCAAATAGCAATGTGATTTAAAGTCGATATTAAGGTAAACAACATACTTCTTATTTTACTTTTCATATAGTAAGTCACAGCCATATTTTTTACTGGCAACTTTTTCCTGTCACTGGCATTTACTGGCAGGAGATATGTGCCCATCTTTTACTGGGTGCCAGTAAAAATACTGCCGGTTGGCAACACTGTCCTACAAGCTTTAACCAGACACTGGTAGACGTCACAAGACTTCTATATACTGCTGATGAGAAAAGGTGTTTAGCAGTTTCTATTTACTAAAACAATGTAATTTCCATGTTCTGTGTACTGTGGGAGACCAGATATAGTGAATGCAGAGTCCTGGGTTTAGTAACACTTTAACCACTTCCCGCCCGCCGTATGCAGAATGACGCCAGGCGGTGGTTCAGTTATCCTGACTGGGCATCATATGACATCTAGCAGGATAACTGCCGGCGCGCGCCCGTGCAGCGCGGTGATCGCTGGTGCGGCGTGTCAGTCTGACACACCGCTACACCGATCTCAGGAAAAAAGAGCCTCTGATGTAGGCTATTTACCAAGTGGTCAGCCGTGTCCAACAGGAAGAGCCGTTTATTGGCTTTTTCTCACTCGCGTCTGACAGACGTGAGTAGAGGAAAGCCAATCGGCTGCTCTCCTGACAGGGGGGTCTGTGCTGATTGTTTATCAGCGCAGTCGTCCCAAGCGGATGCCCACACTGCACCACCAGGGATGCCACCAGGACCACCAGGGCGCCCACCACACATTGATAAGCAGGTATGCCCCCCATGGCCACCAGGGATGCCACACAGTGCCCTAAAAGATGTCAATCAGGGCCCACAAATGGTGCCAGTCAATGCCCAGTATGAATGCCTGCCAGATGTCTCCTCAGTGATGCCCAGCAGTGCCACCCATCACTGTCCATCAGTGTCACCTACCAGTGCCCATCCGTGCCCACCTATCAGTGCCACCTATAACTACCCATCAGTGCAGCCTTTCAGTGCCCATCAGTGCCGCCTATCAATGCCCATCAGTGCTGCATACCAGTGCCACCTATCAGTGCCCATCAGTGCCGCCTATCAGTGCCCATCATCAGTGCCCATCAGTGCCGCCTATCAGTACCCATCATCAGTGCTACCTCATCAGTGCCACCTCATCAGTGCCCATCAGTGCCCGTCAGTGCAGCCTCATCAGTGCCCATTAGTGTTGCCTCATCAGTGCCTGTCAATGAAGGAGAAAACATACTTATTTACAAAAATGTTTAACAGAAACAAAGAAAAACTTTTTTTTTTCTACATTTTCGGTCTTTTTTTTTTTTTGCGCAAAAAATAAAAACCCCAGCAGTGATCAAATACCACCAAAAGAAAGCTCTATTTGTGGGAACAAAATGATAAAAAATGTGTTTGGGTACAGTGTAGCATGACCATGCAATTGTCATTCAAAGTGTGACAGCGCTGAAAGCTGAAAATCGGAAGTGCAGAATCACATATGTATATGTATATATATATATATATATATATATATATATATATATATATATATATATATATATACATATGTGATTCTGCACAGAAGGGCCACCCCCTGTAGCAGTAAATCTGCTATGGGGCAGTCCAGAAGTGGTTAAAATACACATCAATAATGCATGTCATCGCACAAAGGAAATGCATGTTGATGCAAAAATTGTAAAAAAAAAAAAAGTAAAAATAAATTAATAAATAAAATAAAATGGTAAAAAAAAGTGCCCAATCAGTGCCCACCAGCACATCAGTGCCACCTATCAATGCCCGCCAGTGGTGACATTCAGTGCCTCATCAGTGCCACATAGCAGTGCTGCCTATCAGTGTTGCCTACCAGTGCCGATCAGTGCCCATCACTGCCACCCAGTGCCCATCACTGCCACCCATCAATGCCCATCAGTGCTAGCTATCAGTGCCACCTATTAGTGCCCTTCAGTGCCACCTATCAATACCCTTCAGTGCCACCCATCAGTGACACCTCATCAGTGCCCACCAGTGCCGTCTATTACTGCCCATCAGTGCCGCCTTATCAGTGCCCATCATTGCATCCTATCGGTGCCCATCAGTGCAGCCTATCAATGCCCATCAGTGTAGCCTCATCAGTGTACATAAATGAAGGAGAAAAATTACCTGTTTGCAAAATTTATTAACAAAATATAAAACAGTTTTGTATTTGTTTTTTAAAATTCGATCTTTTTTCATTTTTAACAAAAAATAAAAAACCCCAGAGGTGATCAAATACCACCAAAATAAAGCTCTATTTGTGGGGAAAAAATGACAAAAATGTAATTTGGGTACAGTGTTGTATGACCGCGCAATTGTCATTCAAAGAGTGACAGTGCTAAAAGCTAAAAATTGGCCTGGGCAGGGGGGGGGGGGTTTAGGTGCCCAGTAAGCAAGTGGTTAATTCTGCAGCACTGAAGTTTTAAGGTAGCCTGACTCACAGAGGAGGACAAAAGGGATAGAGGAACACCTGGAGTGGACTTGGTCACTAGAACAGAGAGCAGCAGACAGCAACACTTCAGAACAAGTCCGTCTACGTGGCAGGCCGGTGGCTGCACAGCGCCCTCGAGGACCCAGGCAAAGCTCCTCCCCCCAAGCGGTAGCCAAAGGTGGGAAGTGGCACTGCAAGGAGGCAGAGCCAATCGGAATAGAGCGGTGAGCGGGACAGGCCCTGAGTGCTCTGCTCAGTGCTGCCTCCCGTCCTGGAGGCTGGACACAACAGCCACAGAGTAATGGACAGACAAGACAGACAAGACAGTATCAGCCTGACTGAGCCTCCCTCAGCTCAAGCTGAGCCCATCAACCCGGCCGGCGCACCTGGCGGTCTGGCGGTGTAACAGCACAGGCAGCGTGTCGAAGGACAACAACTACATTGACTCTGCCACGGCACTGCTGACTGCCAGAAATCAACTGCAGGGTGTGTCCCTGGTTGCTCTGAGATGCAGTTGATGTTTGACAGGATGCTCTGAGTGGGTTTGAACCCCCCTGACCCTCCCCTTATCTACATCCCTCTGTGTGT